>NW_026623572.1:385726-393742 GCF_030028575.1 Malurus melanocephalus
CTCCGGCTCTCGCCCTTCCTCTCTCCCACACAGGCGCTGGGAACCCGCCTGACTCATCCCGAAACAGATGTCGCACTCAATGGGGAAGGAATTGGAGGAAGCTTTTCCCCTCTCCGCGGGAGTTTTCTCCGGCATCCAGCAGCACTTTCCCTCGCCCCGGGCAGATAAATGGGAATGGCTGGAAAAGGAGCTGGGCTCGGCTGTGAGAACATGAGACGAGGTTCTCACCGCATATCCCAGCTCCAAATTCCGGGTTTTGGGGCTGGGTTTGTGCCCGTGGATAACTCTGCCCTGCCTTTCCCGCAGGGAGCTCATCCTTGGCTCTGCACCCGCTGCGGTCCCGAGCTCCGGATCCTGTCAGTGCCTCCCGATCCAARTGGAAATGCAAACACCCTGCACAAATAAAGAAGCCACAGACAGGATGTTCGAGAGACGGCTCCCGTTCCCTTTTTTCGCTGATTTGATACAACCACAGGGGAAAAAAAAAGCTCAGTCCCAACCTTGTGCAACTCGAGCTTATAAATAACCCCGGGAACGCAGTGAGGCTGAGACAGGGTGACCAAATCCTGCTTTCCTGCCAAGGCTGGCACCATATCCCACCCCTGGGATGGGCAGGTCAGGGCATCTCCGCATGGTTCAGCCCCCAAACACCTTCCCACTCCCTTCCCCACCTCCCTTTGGCCCCAATCTTTCATTATTTCCCCCATTTTCCCGTGTGCTTGCCCTGCAAAGCTCTGGAGTGGCTGTTCAGAATCCCGAGTGGCACCCAGACAGTGATTCCACACAGGCCAGGGGACAATTCCTAGATCTCCACATTCAAATCCCACCCTTTGGGAACATTCCCAGTGCACAGCCAGGCCCTGCTCTGTGGATTTCCCTATCCATGGCATCACCCATCTGCTTCCATCCCCATCCTGCAGCCACATCTCCCCCCGGCAGTGATGGAAATGCCACAGCGGGAGATTTATCGGCGATTTCTGATTTCTGTCAAGRGCCACCGACAGCTCCTGCAGCAGGGATGAGGAATTGCCGGGCATGGACACTTTGTTCTTGCCTTGGAGCCCTTCAGCAGGTGACAGACRGGATGTCACCTGCCCAGGGATTTATGAGCRGAGGCGGCACCAAATSYGGGAATGGTTGGGGTTGGAAAAGGCTTTAAACTCATCCCATTCTACCCCCTGCTGTGGACAGGGACACATTTCATAGACCAGGTTGCTCCAAGCCCTGTCCAACCYGGCCTTGGAAWAGGAAATTCCATTAATAAAATCCCTATAGGGTTTCAGATTTGGATGCTGAGCATCCCACTGGAAAACAGGAGTTACTGAAAGGTCCTCAATTCCTTGTGCTGGGGCTGAATTCAAGCTCATCTTTCACCCTAAAATCCTCTGGATGTTCTTTTCCTGCTGCTGGTGTGCCAAGTGAAGACACCAAACACGGATAGAGGGGATTTTTCCTGAAAACTCCCAGCAAAAATCAGTGGGATCTGGTTGATAAACCCCTCAGGAAACTCCCAGTTTTTAAAGCAACTGCTTGATTTGTCTTAACAAGGACTTAATAACAATAKATTCCATCCAATTCCCAAACATCCATATGGAAATCTGCTTCACTTATGATCTTTTAATGAATAAACCAAATTTTCCTTGCAACCAACATCTGGGAACTCCATTCCATGGAGCAGAGCTTTGCAGGGAGAGATATTTTGGAATCTGAGTTTGCTGATGGCCCCATCCTGCATCCCATCACTGGGATGAGCACAGGGACTGCCCAGCTCCTTGCAGGAAGGTTCAGCATTCCCTCCAGCTCTGAGCAATCCATGCCTTTTTCAGTTTTTTTTTTTAGCCAGGGAGTGGCCTTGGTGCAGATCCTCTGAGCTCCGGTTCCCCTGGAATTTTTAAAAATAACAGCAAAATATGTTTTATTGCTGAGCCTTTGCCAGGCTGGGACTATTTGTGGCATGAGGGAGTTGCTTGGCAGTGCCAGGGAGATGTGGGGGTACCTGTGCCCTCACTGGGGTCCCCCACAGGATCTTCCTTGGATGGATCTGGTTGATCCCAAAACCCAGAGCTCAGCCCCGTGCTGGATCCAACCCTCTCCCMGGGCTGGCACAGGAGCCCATTCCCAAAATACAGCTGTTATCTAAGAATTATTTAAATAAACCCAGAAATGTAGGGATCTGTCCCTGTTGATGGAAGCCAGATCCAGAATTTGCCTTGGAAAGCAAACAAAGCCGAGTCTGAAAGGAGGGAAAGCTGCGCCGTGGAGCCACGGGAACATTCCGTGTCACATTATATGGGATTAACTCTCCGGCACGGATCAAAGGTTTTAACCTAAGGATTCAATTAAGGATCCTCACAGCCTGATTTAACCCGGATGGGATTGGGGGATCCACAAAACTGCACAGCAGGGAGAGGCAGGAGCATCCCTGTCCATGAGGGATTTGGGGAAATCTGGGAGTGGGACAGGATGGCCACAAGGAGCAGGATCCCGGTGCTTCCAGAGCACCAGCACAATAAAATCAGGGATTTTTAATTACAGGGGGAAATAATAATCTCAGCTTTGCATGCACCTGTGGGTGGGATCCTGGGATGCTCCAGGCCTGGATCAGGACCCACACAATGCATTCCTTAATGACCAATTGAGGAATGGTCAGACCAAATTAGTGGATGGGTCAATTAAGAGAGAGGTGGTGGGATATTGGTGATCCCAAATGGAGATCCCAAACTGGAGTTTATCCAGGTGTGATGGATGCACCGTGGGGACATGCCAGCTCCCAATTCCTGCTGGAAGCACCCAGCATTCCCCTCATCCAGCCCCACGAGTGACTCTCTCCATGTAAGAGCCCAGCATAAAGGGAAAACCCAGCTCTGACATCACAGCAGCAAACCTCTCTGTTCATTTTCCCTCTGAGAAGKGCTGTTATCCTTTGGAAGATCTCAATCCTGCCTGGACACATAAAATCTCCATAAATTCCAGGGGTGATTCATGGCTCTCATGTGGGACCTGGCCCAGTCACTCACTCACTCCTGGCACTTTTGGCCCTGCTTAAAGCTGTGCCACGATTGATTTTCATCTGCCAGGTGGGAAATCTCTGGATTTATTGTCAGAGACTCATTTAGGATAAATTAATTCCCTGGCAGAGCAGGAAAACCCCCAGAACGGGTGAGGAGGGAGCCTCCAGCTCCGGGGATTGGCAGCTCCAGCACTTCCTGTTTTCCTCCAGTCCTTGTTCCATGTAAGACGTGTAACACTAATGAGTTCCTGATTTTTATCCCCTAAACCGTGCAGAGGGAATCCCTGTTATCCATGGCCTGGAGTGGATGCAGAAAGTCCCCAGCACTGTTCCTGGCTGATGGAGAATGGAGCTCACATCCAGCTGCTSCAAGAAGGATTCAGTCACTGCAAAAACCTTATAAATCAATAGGGACAAACTGAAAACTCGGGCAAGACTCCACATAACTCACCCACTCTCCCTTAAGACTTTTTGGGGAAAAAATACAGGTTGGAAAAAGACACATCTGGCTGGGGAGAGGATGTCCCAGGAATTAATTCTGTGTGGAGATCATGGGAATGTCAGGAGACCTCTGATTTATCCCCGGCCTTCAAGTGCAGGAATTAATTCTGGCTGTTTCCAATGCCACAAAAAACTTCCTTCAAGGAGCCACAATGGGGCCATAATTCCCAAGGGAAAGCTAAAGCATYCCACCTGGAATGTGACTGCCCTGGGGCATCCATCACCCCCAGCCTGGCATCTTCCCAACCTGGCAAATCCCCTGCACGAGGCTGAGGCCAATGAGAAGCTCCTGCAAAACAATTTCCCAGTGGAAAACAGGGAGCTAATGGGATTTAGGGAAAGAGGAACGAGATGTAGGCAGACCCAATTAGTGGATGGGTCAATTAAGAGAGAGGTGGTGGGATAGTGGTGATCCCAAATCCCTGCCCATAGCACTGCAGCTCGGAGGATCCCACGTGCTCGTCTCCCGTCGTTGCTCCTGGAAAATTCCACCATGAAGGATTTAAACGAGTCATTTATCAATTAAATGTGCGCTCTGGCAAATTAAAATCTGTCCTCTTGTCTAATTAATAGCCCAGCTTTATATCCGACAAATTAGGGAGCCTCTTGATGAGCTAATTTGTTAATTAATGGAAGCCTGGAGGCTCTTCCTTCATTAGATGTTGGCACATCCTTGAATCCAAAGCAGAGCTCCTCCTTCARGACCCCTGGGCTCAGACTGGGAGCAGCCCTGGCAGTGAATTTGCCATGGGAGAGCTCCTGGCACAGCTCTGCCYTCCCAGGATTTAGGGCAGTAGTGATTTTCCCTTCCTTTCCTTTCCTTCAGGAAGATTTTTGTCCATTTTCAAGGAAAAGCTTAAGATCCCGCGGCTGAGCTGGTGCCAAACGGAGTCCAGAGATTCTCCAGGATGGAAAGAGGGAAAGGAATTTATAAAAAATGGGAAGAAAAGCTTCTGGCCCTGTTCAGGGATCAGTGCTGTGGGTGGAGGATCCAGAGCTCATCCTGGATTCCTGTGTGTCCCCAGACATTCAGCAGTGCCACCAACACCCAGATCGCTCCCACAGGGGAAACGAATCCCCCAAGCTCATGGATCAGCCCTTTCCCCCATCCCAGATGGCAACAGCCAYCCCCAGCACCCCCCTCCCAGTGTTTCCAGTACAAACCAGTATGAGGATGGTGCAGAGGCTGRGCAGGCTCTGTGAGCTGCTCCAAAAGATGCCGTGGTGAGAGGACTCACAGCAATTCCAGAGCAGGGATCCCAAAAGGAGTGTTGGAGYCACCCCAGYGAGAGCAGSACCAGTAACACCAGTAAGAGCAGTCTGGTGGGACACACCCACAYCAGTCTGGGGATAAAGATCCTGCTGCAAATCCTGCTCCATGTTAAAACCCAGGGGTGTGGATTCCCGAGCTCCACGAGGACCATTCCCCTCCAAACTCCATTATCCCAAACCCCATGGAGCAGCTCCCTTGTTTATTTTTAGCCACCAGTGCCTGCTGCACTCGCCAGTTATCCAATAAATATGGGAAACCAGGAGAGGCACCCAGAGACTCCCTTATCTCTGTTTTCCACAGACTGGCAGTTCCTGGGAAGTGTTTACTCTCGGCCTTTAAAAAGCAACCCCAGGTTCACTTTCTACCACAGGAGTTTGCCAAGTTTCCAGCTTTCCCTGGATCTTATCCCACCCCGGCAGGTCCTGGACAGAGGGCACAGCTCACTCAGACCCCAAAGCTGCAATAAAAAAAATCACAGTGAAAGGCAAATTCCTAATAGATTTTCCACAAATACTTGGCAAAAAAAATAATATTACTGTTGAAGCTGCCTCTATTTGGGTGCCTTTTTCAGGAGGACACCAATGGTTTGTGCCTCCTCCTGGCTCCTGACCCTTTTTSCAGGAATGCCAGGCACAGGGAACTCAGCTCCCTAATTCCTGCTGGAATGGGACCCTCAAACACTWTTCCCAGAGCTCCTGTTTCTTCTCTTCCTGGGATTTAGCAATGTAAATAGCTCTCAAATTCCAGGAATATTCCCATTTTCAAATGCTGCTCRGGGCATCCTGGCTGAGCACAGCCATTCCCAGGCAGCCCAACTGACTGAAATGTCGGAATTCAGCCCAGGATCAGGACATGAGACCTCCAGCAGCTCCCCAGCACCTCTGCCAGGTCACAGCTCTGTCCCCAGCATCCCTGCACTGCTGTTGCCATGGTGACCGAGCATCATCCCCTCTCCTGCCACCTTTAAGGAAAAAATGTCCCTCCATGGCACAGGGCTGTCCCCAGATGGGCTCTTCCCTGGGCTCATCCTGCACCCAGGACATCCCACAGAACATCCTGCTGCCCATGAGGGATTTCCTCTATCCTGCAGCTGACCATCACCCAAGAAAAAAAAAAAAAATACAGGAGGATTCAGTCACTCCCACACCTAAAAAGGTGGGTTTTAAAGTGAAATACAAGCAGGGAAGAGCTTGAGGCCATTCAAGAGAATTTCTGAGCATGGAAAAGCTTGGGGCCACCACTGTCCCTACCCCCGATAGCACTGCCAGCACCAGGGAGTCCACAAGAAGTGCCACCCTCGAGTGTGCCAAGTTGCTTTTGTGCCCTCCCAAATCTCCTGGGGACACCTGCTGAGCTCTGACAGCCGTCAGGACCTGAGCAGGGGGCGAGCTGAGAAGCTCAAARGAAAAATAGCTCCTTTTGTCATCTGTTCCCACAGCACTCCCACCCCACTGCCCGTTTTAGCCCTCCTCGTCCTACATCGGGAGCTCTGGAGATGGAAAATGGGTGGGATTGTCATTGTTGGGGGATGATCATCACAGAAAGGTGTGGCTGTGGCAGGAGAGGTGCYCACCCTGAACCCGCTGCTCCTCTGGCATCATGGAATYATGGAATGGTTTGGGTGGGAAGGGACCTTAAAGATCAGCTCATTCCCTATCCCAGATCGCTCCAACCCGGCCTGAAACAAACAGCGCTGATGGATCTGCCTGATCACATCTTCCAGATYTATTCCTTCTTGGGAAGATTATCCCAAGGATCAGTGTCACAGCTGTAGAAATTTTGGGAATTTTGTGCGAGTTTTGGGAAGCACGAGCTCTGTGCCTCTGGCTGCTGCCACATCAGATCCCAGGAATCTCCGAGCACACACACACACACACACACAGAGGAGGATTTTGTCCCAGCACAAACAGTTCCAGAAGGAAGCCAGGGCCTTACTCAACCTTCAAATATGTTTTTCAGGATCAGTGCCTCTAAAGGCAGAAGGTGGGAAGGTCCTGGAGAGGGAATGCGGCAGCCTGGGATGTTTTCCATGGAGCAGCGAGATGAGTCAGTGCCATCTGCCGGCTGCAGAGACCCGGCCGCTCCCAAATCCATCGGATTCGGCCTTGGGTGGAGAGCAATAAACCCCAGCCTWATGTGAAAGCTTCCAGCATCCCTCTGGAACGTTGCTCCGAATGCAAATTCCCCTAAAAATCCAAATGGGATCCCTCTGGCACAGCAAAGTCAAAAMCTCGCAGGATGACGCAGCAGCACAGCCCAGCCTGCAGCTCCAGCATTGCACAGCCCTGCTCCTTCTCACCTTTGGGATCTCCCTTCGCTATCCCTGAGGAAGCCAAGCATGGAAATCCTCGAGCTGACCTGGATCTGTGCTGAGGAAGAGCTGTGGGAATGCCAAGGATCCGCAGTGTCCCGAGGGATGATGTTGCGTTGTTGACTTCCACCTCAGCTCAGACCATTCCAAGGGCACCAAGAGGCACCAAAGCTGGGATGAAACACCAGGCATTCCTGGCTGTTCCTGCTGTACCACTCTGCTGGATCAGATTTAATCAGGGAACTGATTCTAAGCATGGTTCTTACCATTTTTTTAAAAGGAAAACACATCCCTGCTCCGTAATTATCCCATAATTAGGTTTAGGCGCCAGATCTCTGGCACTGAGGAAAACWCACGTTTCTGTCAAAGCTTCCACTTGGAGAGAGGAGGGATTTGCTCATCCTTCCAATGCTGATTATCCCCCAAAAAGTTCTCTGCGGGCATTAACAGGCTCTGGCAGCTCCAGCTGGAAATTTGGAGCTGCAGGGATGGCCTGGGGCTCCGTGTGCTGGAGAGATCCCAGGGCTGGCTTAGGGATGRTGGTTGATCCGAGCTCATCCATCTGCTTTTATCAATCCCAGGAAAATCGATGAATATGTGAGGGAACACCAGCTCCCAGAGAGCAGATCCTGCTTTTCCTGCTGAAAACAAGCCTGAAAAGGGGTGTTGTCTCTGGAAAACTCCATTTGCAGAGGGAGCAGGATGTAGAGGGGGCAGCATGAAGATAATGTGGATCATGATGCGGGGCACAGGCACATCTGTGGAAGTCTCCCCTCARTCTCCTCTGAARTACAGTTTAAATTCCCCAAATTTATTTCTGACRGACCAGGTTATTTTTCCCTGCTGCTGATGATCTGCTGTGCAAGCAAGCATCTGGTGGAAAACCACCTTATCGCCTTGCTAGATGCTGACATCTGAGGG
>NW_026623572.1:394836-429539 GCF_030028575.1 Malurus melanocephalus
TGGGGAGGGATTCCAGAGCGGTGCAGGAGGCTCGGGTTTGGGGCGGGGGACAGGAGGAGGAGGGTGGGGAGGAGATGGGAAGCTCCTTGATCCCCTCGGAACCGGCTGGCAGAGCCTGGTGGTGCCCACCCTRCTTCTGAGCATSCAGRGCTCCTCCTGCTGCTGCTGTCACAGTAATGCACAGCAGATCCCACACGGTACCGGGAAAGGGATGCCTGGGACAACCCCCAGCACTGTGACAAACCCAGAGCACTCAAACCCACTCTTACCCCAAGACACGGAGCGCTCGCTGAAGCTGTGTGTGTTCCCAGGTGGAAACGGTGGGCAAGGAGATGCTGCAGGTGTCGGTGCTGGAAGCAGGATGAATCTCGTGGCGATGGCGACCGATCCCGAGCTCCAATGGGTGTCCCTGTGGCTCCGTGTCCGGTGGGCGGCCGTGCTCGTGCTGCTCCTGAGCTCCGTGGTGATGCTGCTGCTGCCGCTGGCTGCCGTGGACAACCAGTGCCACGCTGTGCTCAGGGGCCTGTCCTTCCTGAAGGGTAAACTGGGCTCCTCGGGCATCTCCAGGTTCACGGGACAGAGCACGGAGCTGAGCGTGACCTCCAAGGGGCTGGAGCTGCTGGTGCTGAAAGGAAAAGCCTCCCCAGGTGAGAGGGTCCTGGGTGGGCACAGGGGAATAGTGAAGTTCCTCAGGTCAGGGAAGACAAGGAGGGAGTCCACAGAGATGATTTGGGGTCTGAAGCATCTCTGAGATGAGAGATTGCAGGAACTGGGCCTGGTCAGTCTGGAGAAGGGAAGGCTGAGAGGGAATCTCATCAATTCATGCCAACATCTCCAAAGGATGAGAGAGGATGGTGCCAGATTCTGTTCAGTGGTACCCAGTTATGGGACAAGGAGGAATAAAACACAGCAAGTTCCACCTCAACACGAGGAAGAACTTTCCATGAGGGTGTCAGAGCACTGGGACAGCTGCCCAGGGAGTCATGGAATCTCCTTCTATGGAGATATTCCAAACCCACCTGGATACCTTCCTGCTCCAGGTGATTTCAGGGTCAGAATGGGTCCAGAGGGTCCTCCCAACCCCAATCTGATGATCTTTGCCCCTTCCCAACCATGTCCAGTACCCCTGATGGGAGTGACACTGTAACAAACTGCAATTAACTGCAATTAATGCTGGCTGTAAATGCCCCCTAGTCAGGCAGGCCCTCGCCAGCTCCTTGTCTGCATTCCAAGGCCCTGTGCTGGCATTGCTCTGTCTCTCCAAAGTTTTTCCTTGTATTTTCAGCTAGTAAGTTCTGTGGAGGTAACTGGAATACAGAGAAGTGGTTTAATGCACAAAAATCTGGGATAGACAGCGTTAATCCCAAAATCCTGGCTGGCACAGAACAGCCTTTCAGGCAACGTCAGGCTGTGGTTGTGGCCTGTACGAGCCAGGACGTTAATTTGGAAAACACTCAAAGGAATTATTATGATTCCAACCCTGTATCTTTGTTTGCATTAAAGCTCTTAGTGCTGGGAAAATGTTGGATAGTTTGGTGGAAAAACAGGAGTGCTGCTGGCAGCCAACATAACAATGTTAACATTATAATTTCACCCTAAAGAACGCCAAGAGAACGTGTTTAAGACAGTGTTTCCTCCCACAGAAAGCAGATTGGTGGCCACCTGTGGCCACCTTGAGCCTGCTGCCCACAGGTTCTGCCAGGAATGGCTCTGCTGCCCCATACTCAGCCTGGAAATGTGGCATAAACCTCTGGGATTGTAACCTGGAAAAGGCTGGAACACAAACTGTTTCAGTTCTTAGAGACTGGTTTTRTTTAATTTTTCTATCAGTGAGCAGTGACAGTCATAGAATCAGAATATYCYRAGYTGGAAGGGAGGCACAAGGATCAGAGTCTGGATTTCCAGAGGTTTTCAGTAAAATTCACCACCCTGTGTTCATTTCATTCCAGAGGTGAAGCTGGAAGCCAGAGCAGCTCTGAACCAAGCCCTGGAGATGAAGCGCCAAGGGAAGCGGGAGAAAGCTCACAAACTCTTCCTGTACGCCCTCAAAATGGACCCGGATTACGTGGACGCCCTGAACGAGTTYGGCATCTTTTCCGAGGAGGAAAAAGACATCCTCCAGGCCGACTATTTGTACTCCAAAGCTCTGACCATCTCCCCCCACAACGAGAAGGCCCTGAGCAACCGAGGCCGGACGCTGCCCTTGGTAGAAGAGATCGACCAGAGGTATTTCAGCATCATCGACAGCAAGGTCAAGAAGGTGATGGCCATTCCCAAAGGGAATTCCGCCCTGCGCAGGGTGATGGAGGAATCCTATTACCACCACATCTACCACACGGTGGCCATCGAGGGGAACACGCTGACGCTGTCCGAGATCCGGCACATCATCGAGACCAGGTAYGCCGTTCCCGGGAAGAGCCTGGCGGAGCAGAACGAGGTGATCGGGATGCACGCGGCCCTCAAGTTCGTCAACACCACGCTGGTGTCGCGCATCGGCTCCGTCACCAGCAGGGACATCCTGGACATCCAYCGGCGCGTGCTGGGCTACGCCGACCCCGTGGAGGCCGGGCGTTTCCGTGCCACGCAGGTTTTTGTGGGCCACCACATCCCGCCCCACCCGCAGGACGTGGAGAAGCAGATGGAGGAGTTTGTGCAGTGGATGAACTCGGAGGACGCCATGAGCCTGCACCCCGTGGAGTTCGCGGCGCTGGCGCACTACAAGCTGGTTTACATCCACCCCTTYGTGGACGGCAACGGCCGCACCTCGCGGCTGCTGATGAACCTGATCCTGATGCAGGCGGGGTATCCGCCCATCACCATCCGCAAGGAGCAGCGTGCTGAGTACTACCACGTGCTGGAGGTGGCCAACGAGGGCGACGTGCGGCCCTTCATCCGCTTCATCGCCAAGTGCACCGAGACCACGCTGGACATGCTGCTCATCGCCACCACCGAGTACTCCGTGGGCCTGCCCGAGGCRGGGGGCACTGCTGGCTGCAAACAAACCATCCCCGTCAAGACTTGAGGGGTTTGGACACTCAAAGAGGAGCTGGTGAACCCGAGACATTCAGTATTGCTGCTGGGAAATGACTGGACAGGAGGTGGTACTTGAGCGTTTTGTTGTACTTCAAGTGTCTTATGTTTGATTAAATTAATGTAATTTATTTATATACATGATGCCAAATGGAACTGGGGATGATGGTGGCTGYGCACTGGAAGGAGGTGGGGAGAGGTGTCAGAAGGGCTCAAAAAGATGGAACTAAAATTGAATTTCTCCTTAAAATTAAGCTTTGAGGAGCTGCTTCAATCATAGCCCTTCACTCAGGCAGGCAGCTCCACTGTCTGACCTCGGTAAAGTCTAAACTGAGCTGGTTTTGTGCAACCTCTTCCCTGTAGTTCCAAAACACATCCSTGAAGGAACAGCACTCTCCCAGCTGTGTCTGTCAGACACTGTGGTGTCAATCACACAGGGACTGAGGAGGAAGGAGGCTGAGCTCCAGCCCAAAGGCATCTCTCTCCTCCTGTTTGTTTCCATGGCACTTTGCATGTTTACTTTCAGCTGCCTTTCCTGGGATGAATTTTGTACAAAAAGTGGGAAGTGTTTGGCTTGGGATTACAGGTGATAGGAGTGGAACAAGAGGAGAAAAGTTATGACTTGAGGGAGCACTCCGAGAACACCTCAGCTAACAGGAGCCCTGGGAAAGCACAACTGTCCTTAGACATTTCAGTGGAGGGGTTGGAAGGAGCTTGTCTGCAAAACTGTGGGCAGAAAAGGTCATCAGGCAGAGCCAGGAGACACCAGTTGTGTCAGTTTGGGAAGAATGTGTACAGGAAGTTTGCCAAAAACTTCAGTTTCTTTAGTTCAGGTAAGGAAAATTCCACAATTAAGTCATTACAAGAATCACTCGAGGCCTCTGTGTGCTGCAGGGGCAGTGCAGTACCTGGAGCTGCTGTGCAGTTCAAAGAATCCCTTTTTCTTGGTTTTTAAGGTCAAAACACCCACAGATCTCCCTGCCCGCACCTGCCAGGTGTGTAACAGCATCATTGATCCCACCATGTCCAAGCTCACAAAATTTCCTTTTAAAATCCCACTTTAGAGCTTTTAACCCCTTGACAAAAGCTGTCAGTCTGTCCCAGGCTTAATTTTCTTCCCTTTTAACTCTTTCTTACCTGACAGGGAGTTAGGACATGTTTTAGACAAGCAGAAACCAGGATGAGACTGGGATATCTCAGGCACTGCGCCCTGCTGCTGGGGAAAGCACCTGAGGAAGGGTGTCCTGTCCTTTCAAAGCATGTTATTTTTGTAGTGCAACCCGAGTATCAATAAATTCTGCACTTTAGAGCTCTGAGGGGGGGAAAAAAGTGTTATTTTAGTAACAGATTAATAAACTATTTTAATATGAAAGTCTTGGTTTGGWAGAGGCTGTTCTCAGAACACTTGGCTGCACTGAACTAAGCAGTTTTGGAGGAGGAAAGGCCATGGGACAGATCCTGGTTCCCTCAGCCAACATGACCAGACTCACCCTTTCAAAGTAAAGCCAAGTGAAATCAGCACAGAAAACAGTGTTTATTTTGCAGCAGTGTTTGTGTGGTACAAGTGAACTCAGCACTGGGGTCCCCCCTCATATCCACCCCTCGGGATAGTTGACAAGCAGGAATGTTTCTATCCGAGGTCACACCACTGTTTGAAAGTCTGAGGTGATGACTGAAGTGATTTCAGGATATTCAGAGCAGATGGAATGAGCTGCTTCAAGGCCTGAGGGACACTGAGCACACCTGAGAGGTGAGGTACACATCACTATCACCCAGCTGCCAGAGGAGAGCAGCTCCAACACCCACATTTCAACAAAAGCAACAGTGTTTATAGAAAACCTTTGAGAACTTGAGTTTAATAAACCGAGAAACGTCAGCTTGCACTTCACAGTTGTACAAAACCATACAGAAACCACCTGGAAAAAGACATGAGCTAGCTAGGGTAAAACAACAAAAACAACCAAAAAAAACAACCAAAAACCTGGTCCTCAGCAACAGCACGTCCAGCTTTATGGCAAACAAAAATAACCACCTATGGATCAGCTCCTGACACTTAAAAATAATCATCTCAATGTCCTTTACAAATACACCATATAAAAAACAGGTCAACTCGAACAGAACAGGAACTGGATACATATATATGTATATCTGGGTATCTACATATACACACATATGTATAGAAACTCTCCCAATACTAAAAGAGGCCATTGTGGTGAAGTTGGAGCATCTGCCGTTGGATTCTGCATGGAAGGAGATGACAGTCCCTGCGTGCGTGGGTTTGGGGTGGAGAATGGGGCTGCTGGCAGAGAGAATGTCTGCAATCCCAATCTGAGCTGACCAGTGGAGCTTGCTGAGGTCCTCCCATTGCATCTCATTCGTTAATGAAAGAGAAAAATAGTTGGAAAGCACTCCAAAAACTCCGTGTGGCATCCAAGCTGTGCAGGAAATGCTTCCCCCCTCGTTACCCTCAATATGAGGAATCACATAAATGCCATTTCAMCAGAACAAAAGTGTAACTCTTTGCTCTTAGAGGAACAAAAGAAAAAAACCAAAATAAAACAAACCAAACCACCTGGATTTGTGCCATCCTCCACTGATCCCGAGGAATGCAGCAGTCCAGTATTTACACGGGATTGGGACGGGCATTCTCTCCTTGCAAAGCTTAAGGACACAACATGGCTTCCAAAAAAGGCATTTCACATTGGACCAGACCCGCTGAGTGCAGACTCCTTGCTCACTTTTTCAGGAGCATCTTGGCAAAATCAGCATTGGACATCTTTTTAGGCTCTGCAGGGGGGTCAGAGGACGTTGCTGGTGARTTCTGGACCATCCCATTCTCAGCCTTGGCCACGGGGTTGCTCTGACGCTGCAGTGCCCGGGGCATCATGGAGAGCTGWGTCCTTCCCTTCCCTCGCCTGGAAGGGAAAAAATTCCCGTTGAAACACATTATTTGAGCTTGGGGAAACAACACAGATTTGTTTGCTACGAGGAATGCTCATTTCAATATCATTCCTGTCATTTGTTTCAGGAATAAGCAGTGGAAAGCTTTCAATGGGTGTCTTTGAAGCATCCCCGAGTTCTGGCAGACAACAGCTGCCCCACAGTGCCCAGGACTAAAGCTCTGTTTATCCACAGGGGCTCAGCCAACACAGGAACACTCCAAAAGATCAAGGAGCAGCCTTAGTGCTCACTAGGAACAATGGCTGGTTCTCCAGAACTAGAGGACATGGAGGTTTATTAGGGATCAGGTGCCAACAGCCAAACCAAGGGGATGGCCAAGGCCTGATCCTCTCATAATTACAGAGCTGCTGCTGTTGGTGAAGAGTTAAAAATCTGCTTTTCCTCATCAATMCATTTTTTTATGGTTCAGCACCTTTTAAATGTTGTTTCAGATTTGTTTAATTCTGTGGTGGCTTGGGTTAGAAGGGACCTTGAAGATTATCCACTTCCTACCATGGGCAGGGACACCTTCCACCATCCCAGGGTGCTCTAAGCCCTGTCCCAACTGGCCTTGGACACCTCCAGGGATTCAGGGGCAGCCACAGCTTCTCTGGGCCTCCCCAACTTCACAGGGAAGGATTTCTTCCCAATATCCCATCTAACCCTGCCCTCTGGCAGTGGGAAGCCATTCCCCCTACTCCTGTATAAAAAATCCTTCTCCCTCCTTTTTCTAAACCCCCGTATTCCAGATACAATTCCGAAATTTTATCCCATAAAGAAAGGCAGCATTTCCTTTCCAGACAGTGCCAGGCATCCCTCCCTGAACCCCTCCCTCACTCACGCTCCATAAATCTGCCGTGGTGCCAGGGACAGGGAGGCCCTGCCRGGCTCGGGTCTGTCCGGAAGCTTCCGCAGCGGGGGATTGCTGATCATCACCTTGATGACGTGATCCTTCACTGTCAGCCCGTCCATCTTCAGCACAGCCTGSGAGGCCTGGGCTTCATTCTCAAATTCCACATAAGCCAGGCCCTGAAATAAGGAAAGAAATAAACTATGTTAGGTTTTAGTGCCTCTGTAATTGCTGATAAGGAATTGATAAAGGCAGGAAACTCAACATGGCTCAGTCCTGGTGTTCTCAGCTGAAAAAATCATTCTGTTGACAACCTGGATTTCTTGTTTATCACTCCAACCTGGATTTCTTGTCTATCACTCCTGATGCCTAAAGTGTGGATGAAATATTAAAACTGTAAAGAACCACTCCAAAAATCCTATTCAAGTCAATATAATGAAGTACATGGCAGGCTCCCACTGAGAAGGGCATCAYCTCTCCCTGCTGTTTCTCTTTTGAAGGACGTTCAAAGCCCTAAGCTGCATTTTTGGATTATCCAGTTTCACAGGAGAGACATCAGGTTTTACGTAATTTTCCCAAAATACACTGATTTGTGGTTTACACACAATCCCAGCTCAAACTAAGCTCAGAACATGGATCCAAGACTTGGGGTTCCCATTACAAGGTGTGCACACCAACAGGAACTGCACTTGAGATGGTGCAAAAGGCAAGAAAATTCAATTTAAATCCATGCACACCATTCCCAGGATGTCTCCTGTGARCAGGACCCACCACACAGACACAACCCAGGTGTCAGGTAGAGTTTTGGCAAAGCAGCAACTGGTTCAGGCTCCCTTATTTAACAAGGAGTCATTCATTCCAGGATGGAAATAATGAGCCCTGTCAGAGAGGGGGCTCATTTCTCATTGGCAATTCTCTTCMTGCAGGAGATGTTAGGAACAAAACCCTCAGGAAAGGAGGATGGGAATTGGTTGCACCAGGTGAACCCCATCCAGACAGTTATTTAAAAACCAGTTCTTTACAGACTTGCCTGTTTTCACCGTACTGAAACTGCTGCATTTTCCCCTCCATCCCATTTTTCTTGTGCAATTTAAGAAGTATTTTGGAAAAATTCCTCTTTGTTGTCTGCACAAAGGCACAGTGGGCTGTACAAATCCAAGCTCTTCCACAAGTTTTAATGCAAAACTACACTGGCAACTTAATAAACACAACATTTTTTATCCAAACTTCATATCAAGCCTCTTTTTGAAGGCTTTCTTGAAACATGGAGTGTATTAAGAATGCCTACCTTGGGCTTTCCAGCTCTGTTGGTGACCAGCCGAATGTCCTTCACATTCCCATGGGCTTTACAAATCTCTTCCAGCTCTTCCTTAGTGCAGGAAAATGGCAAACCAGATATAAAGAGTTTATGTTTCTCCAGGGTAGTGCTATACCTGAATACCTGCAGGGGAAAAAAAGAGGTTGGTTCACAAACCAGCCAGACACTCCAAGGATTTCCATCCCACACTCCAAAATTACTTCCTGTTTGTGGGTCCAAAACTGCCATGAGCAGTGTTTTGGAAGATATTTGCATATAAACATAGGGATACACCAAGGACTTGAAAATAAATGCTGCTAAACATCTCTATCCCCTTCACAATGAGGACAGACACTGATAATCACAGAATATCCTGAGCTGGAAGGCATCCAGAAGGATCAGAGCCTAGTTCCTGTAATAATATATTTATAATAATGCCTTCTTGCTCAGCTGTCACTATGAGAACATTGAATTTCTCTGTGCAGGAACTCCATAATGCAGAAATCCACTGATTACACAGCTGAGCTTTGGTACAGAGCACCCCCAACCAGGGAGCTGGGTAACAAATGCTGGAGAGACTCAACCAACAAAGCTCTTCAGAGGTTGGATGGGTGGGTTCCACCATTAACCAGCTCAGATCAGCAGATTTCTGCAAATCTTGACTCAATTACGTCAATTCTGGTTCTGACAAAATGGCAGAAGATGCAGGAATTCCCAAAAAGAACCACTCTGGACACAACATCCTACACCAACACCCCTCCCCAGACCCACCACCCAACAGGAACCAACCAAACTTTACCTTAAAGTCAGGATTCTTGTTCTTGTCAACACATGGAGACACAAACATGGGCCTCCCCTCCACGGCCGTGCGGTCCAAGGCCAGGGCCTGCCTGGCAGCCTCCTCCTCCTTGAACTGCACGTAGCAGTAGCCCCGGAAGGTTCCCTTGTTGTTGAACACTGCTCGGATCTCCACCACCTCCCCACAGCTCCCAAAGAGCTCTCTCAGTTTGGCTTCAGGCTCTGCCATGGTGTAGGCCAGGTTGCTGACAAACACGGTGACTTTGTCCTTGCTGCTGTCGTGGAACACTTTGGGGATGTCCTTGCGGCTGGTGGATGCCTTTTCCTTTGGGATTGCTGCTGGGCCATCTGGCTTTTCACTTCTCCCAAAGAGCCCAGTTTCCACTTCCATATCTTCTTCAGGGAGCACTCCATCACCCTCTCCCCTGTACCTCTTGCTGGGCAGCTCTGATTGATGGCATTGAAAGCCTTGTTAGAAAAAATTACCCCATTTCCTTCCCTACAGAAACTGCTCTGCCCTCCAACCCCACCGTGTAGCTTGGAAATGGCACATGGAACCACAAACACAATGACAGGTCTTAAAGGCACCAAATAAAAACCTCCCTCAGGTTTTAAAGAACAAATAACACATTATTCCATCAAGACGGCTTTAGATGAAAGCAACTGGAGTATTTGTTCCTTTTTTCAGCCAGTCACAAYTGACAGTTGCTGATTCATGTTCTTTTTCTTTGTCTAATGGGTTGTTTTTTAAAAAAAAAAACAAAACTAAAAGCTCACAAAACTCCCAGAGGCAACAGCCTATTAAAGTCTTCTGTTCCCACCTTCCAGGAGGTTGCTACAATTCAGAATAACCCAATTTACACACATGGCTCAGCGTCATAGGATGAGTCAGAAAAAGGAATTTAAAGGAAAATTAAGGAAAAAAAGAAACCTCAATATCCCTCCAAAATAAGAAACTCCAAGAAAACTCTAGAAGTTCTTATGAACCTGTATTTCTGTTGGTATAAAACCAAGTAGCCTTGTTTGCATTTCACTCCCACACTGAAGGCTTCCCAGGAGAAAGCAKCCCTGGAAAGACACCAGTGCTGGCAATTCCTCAGCCCCCTCTACCAYAAGACAAGCAATCACCCTGCTGCCAGAAGTCTGAAGTTTGAATTTCTTTTTATTTTTACCTTCTTCTTGTCCCCATTCACCCTCATCATCCTCGTCCACTTTGCGCTTGTCGCCGATCCTGGGTTTTTTTGCCTTTTTGGAAGCTTTCTTCTCTGCCCGAGCCTGCTTCCTCTGTTCAGCTCTCTCCTCCTCYTGCTTTGCCAGAGCAGCTTCTTTCTCAGCAGCCTAAAACATGGAAGATTTATTTTTTTTTCCCCACTGGCTGCAGATTGCAGAGCATTTTCCAGAGCACTRAGCCCAGAGGGTTTTCTCCTAAGCCACATCAACCCCAGCACTAATGGGGACATCATTTACAGCACATCCCAATTCTTTGCTCTCACAGCTTTCCTGGAGGGCACATCACTCTTGTGGCCATCCAAAGGGCAAAAGGAGAAAGATAAAAAGCAGCAAGAGGCTGTTAATCATCATTTTAAAGTAAAAATCAATAGTTCTAGGGGCTTGGAGACATTTCAAGCTTATCTGGGGGAAGCCACATTAAAAATGTGACATTCAGGGAAGCATGGACTTAATTTAGGTGTATAAAACGCTTTGGTAGCTCACARTAAGTTCTGACCTTGGCTCTTTGTTCATTCACTCGAGCCAATCTGTTTTCTGTTTTTTGAACAGCTGCATCCCAGTCTTCCAGTGTTCCTAAAGAAGAAAATAAAAATAATTTTTAAAAGCCTAGTATTTAGCTTTCTCATAATTCAAAGACACAATTCTGGAAAAACAAGAGTTCATGGCACTTGCCATTCATATTGAGCATTACACATGAAAATTCTAATTATAACAACAAGAGCCAAGCAGAGCAGAAAGCTCTCATTTATAATACAAGACTCCAAAAAGGCATGGAAAAATCCAGTCATTTCAGAACAGCGAAGAAGAAAGGAGCTGTCTGTGGATTTGACAGCAATGAGAAGGAAGCGAGACTTCAGTGGAGCACAAAACACAGGATCAGAAGGCTGCATGTCACCTCTGCTTAAGCAGGCTGGCTAGGAGGTGCAGTAATTAATTGCCTTCTGTCAGTCAATTAATTATCTCCTGCCTGTCACTCAGTGAGCTTTTATTACTCAGTGACCCCCCTGGCAGTGCCCAGTTACCTTCTATCCTCTCGAGGGTGAGCAGCACCTCGCAGACGTGCTCGGGGTAGTCGCTGGTGCACTGCACTGCTCGGTGCAGAGCCTTCCTGCAGTGCTGGGTGTCCCCATGGGCCCTGTGGGACAGCACAGACACTCAGGGGACAAACCACACCCAATTCCAGCCATGAGAACATCCTCCCTCCTCCCCAGCTGCTGCAATGCTTCTGGAACCCACAGCAGAGCCACCCCAACAACCTCAAAGGTGTTTTGTAAACCCAAAAAAACCACAATCATTCTAAACTGTTTTCTCCCACAGATGAGAAAACTRAAAAGTGAATGAACCAACTCATACCTTTCCAGGTTGTAATACTCCAGCCACATGTTGGCATATTTGGCATTTCCTTTAGTCATGATGTTGTCCCAGAGCTCYCTGGCTTTCTGCATGTTGTTGCACAAGCGGGCCTGCAACGGAATATCCAAAATATCCTTCAGGATCATTTGTTCAACATCATTAACCCTCAATCAAGAAAAAAAACCAAACCCCATGGATGATGTAGACAGACCCAAGAAGATACATCTGAGCCTTACAGTGATGGAAATAAACACCTGACACAATCCTGCTACTGAATAATCCTTCCATGCCCACCGCTCCCATTCATCTTGGTTCTGGCTCCCACATACATTTAATTTTCATCATTATAAAAGAAATTAAAGAATTGCTTCTGAATTTTTCCTTTTGTTGTTGATTAATGTACTTAATAGAGCACTTCAGCATGCTCAGACTGAGAACCTGCTTTGTGTTAAGGAAGGGGAGACATGGATTGGGAAAGAGCTGCATTCCAYGTCTGGAATGTTAAAACATTTCATTTAAAATCCATTTTATCAGGTTCAACCATTTAAATACAGCAGAGAGAAACATCACCTCCACTCTTGCCCAGTTCTGCATGATGGTACAGGATGGATCTCCACTCTCACTGAACCCTAGGGAAGAAAAACAAGGACTGTTTGGTGTGCTTGGCTAGTGGAAATAAAGTGTTTATTGAACAGGTCCCACATGGAGATGAAATCTTTAGCTTTCTGAAATGTTCAAGATTCTTGAAGACAAACATTGTGTGGAGAACTGGTCTTATAAAAATGATTTTGAAGAGAAAACAGTACTTTGGATGATTTCACTTACTTTCTTCTACTTCTTGTTTCAAGTACTCCACAGCTCGTGCGAACGCAGAGCGCAGCTCCTCCAGCTCCTTACTGGAGTCTGCAGGAAAAAAAAAAGAAAGAACAGCCTTAAAATAATGATTTGGTTTTCATTTCCCACCCAATAAAACCTTCTCCTTAACATCCACAATGATTTTATTGGGTAGCAGGGGGAGATTAAATTTACTACTTCTCATCATTGTTATCACTGCTTAAATTTATGACTTTATTATGAGTAAAACTCACTCSATGAATAATAAAAACCATCAGGTATCAAAAATATAATGCAGGGCATTTTTGCAATAGCAAACCAACCAAATTCCTATTTTTTATAGGAATGAATTTTTTATTAACAGGCCAGAAAGTAGTTTTTGTGAAAGATGAAAATGCTGTTAATTTTTTTTTTAACTATCAGCCAAGAAGTACAAAGAAAACAGTTTAGATATTTATTCTGTATTTATCATACAGACCTTGTGTAAAATCCACCCTTCTCCTCAGGTAATCCAGGTAGGCCTGCCAGATCTCTACATAGTCTGTTGCCTGAATAAAACCTGCATTCAAAGCTTTTTCAAACATTTCTGAAAGAAAAATGGGGAAAAAAATGGTTACYTCCCATATACTGTCCAAATTAGCAAGCTCCAGCAATAGTGTCTGCCTCATAAAACTAGAAGAAATTTCTACWAAGAAATATCTACACAAATACCATTTGTTTCTAGGAACACAGGAAAAGAAATCCTACACAGTGAACTGGTTTAGGAAGTGAATTTCAAGGGAACTGAATTCAGGAATGTTCATTCCAAGCTGTTCAGGATGAAGCTGCTCAACCAAAGCAGCTTTGCCCTTGCTGCCCGTGGCAGCAGCAGGATGAGGACAGATCCTGTGAGTTCCATTTGTCACAGGCTGTTTGGAGTACAGAGAGCAGCTCTGAGCTGTATTTGCTGCTTTTTTCCCTTACCAGAGATGATGCTGTGCTCAACCCTGTGCCTCTCCATGGCCAGCAGGTACCTAATCCACAGCCCAACGGTCCAGGGRCAGTTCCTGACCGCGCGGTCGTGAGCGGATAAAACCAACTCCTTCACCTTCAGCTGCCTGTCCTGAAAGAATCACACAGCARAGGTGAAGTTCCTGTCAGCCAGAGAGCCCATCCAAACCAAATCCCAGCTTCTAAAGAGCCAACACCTAAAACCCAGTACTTTCATTTTATATTTGAAAAGCTCAGATGGGTGTTTTAATTTCTGTATTCCTAATTTCTGTATTCCTAATTTCTGTATTCCTAAAAACACAGTGAACACTTTCCAGTGAGGAAGAATACGCTCAGGAGAGAACTACCGGGCAAATGAGGTGTTTTCTGCCAAGGAGATAAATCTAATAAAGGCACTGAGTGAATTTCCAACTGTTCCTAGAATGTSAAGGATACAAAGGAGGGGCACATCCAGCCTGTTTGTGCAGGTGCTGTTCCACCTGCAACCTGRTATGTCCAGCTGGGAAGAGAAAGAGATGACAGAGCAACTGAGCCTGGATAAGCTCCTGCAGTGAGTCACCCTGATCCTTTAATCCAGCCACCTTCTGTCCTGCCTCTGGAGYTCAGGATCAGCTTCAAATTGCACTAACAAACCCCTCTGGAAACAGGGGCTGAACATCTGGGTTTGCCTCAGTGCCCACATCCTGTAATTCTGCAGAGAAAACACGCAGCTAGAGGAGCAAAAAGTGAGAAACACTCAACTGAGCAATAAATACATCCCTAAAAACAGGAGGAAACCAAAGGAAAGGTGAAAATCAGTTTCTGGAAGATTTACAGACTAAAGGACAGGACTGAGGTAGAACTTAGTGGCTGTTTATCAGCAACTGAGATTAAGAAAACCCCAAAAGTAAAGACAAGAAAATAAATCTGCAAACATCTGTGGATTTATTTCCTTACCAAATACTGGTTGTAGCGTGCCCAGAGATCTGGGACRAGGCAGTTCTCAGCCAAAGCTCTCTCATAGATCAACTGAATCCGAGCTGGGTCACCTGCTTTCATTTCAAAATCAATGTAAGCTTGGTATTCTGCCAGCTTTGGGGTTTCAGCACCCAGCTGGAAAACAACCAGGGAGACACAACATCAAACTCTTCACCAAAGCAACACTCCAACAGTTCAGCAGCTCCTCAGAGCAGGCCCTGTGCAAAGTTTCACCCAAGATTTGTCTCTGTATCAGCAGCTGCTGATTTGCATACACCTCTGAATGGGTCAGAAATCAGTCAGATCCTGGGTTTGTCCCCCTTAGCCCAATGATGGAAAACACACCCAGAGTACTCATGTGCAATGGAGTCAATAATTTCCAGTATCCCAGTATGTAATTGTTGGTATTCCCATTGGTGATAAAATCCCCCAGCAACACTCAGCTGGGATTACAGAAATAATAAATCTGGCAAAAAAATAAATCACCCCAAAGCAATTCCCTCTTAGTTTTACAGGAAGGTTTAAGTGCCAGCATTACCAGTGCYTCCTCGTAGGGTTTGCACTTCTCCAGCTGCTGTAGAGCTTTTTTGTAGTTCTTTATTGTTGTTTCTGGAATGGGCTCTTCTGACCACTCCTCATATTCAGCATATGAGGCCTCCATGTCTATTAAAACATGAAATCCCATCAACAATGCATTTATGAAACTAAAAATTCAGATTTCAACCTATGTTTGGTTCTAAGACAAATTCCTATTTTAATTTATACATTACTTATAATTTATTTAGAATGAATATTTAAATTTTTATCCTCTTTTTGGTCTTAACTGTCAMACTGCTGCATTCTGAAAGGGTTCAGACACTTCATCTCACACACAGCATCCTACAACAAACTCAGGGTGAACTGTATTAAAGCTGATGATTTAGATTTAGAAAACCAAAGTGGCAAAATTTTCCCTAAGGCTTTAATGTAAAGAGAACCCAAATTCTTTCCAGATGGAAATGAAGTTAAAAGAACTGGGCTTGGCTCCCATGAGCAAAGCAGCAAGAAAAGGGAGTCAAGGAGCTTAAAGCAGGAACTAAAGAAGGCACAATTCCAACAATCCAGCTGTCAGATACTTCCTACCAAGAGTTTTATGCAGCTGAACTCATTTTAAAGCCACATTTTGTGCTCATCACTTGCACTTTAAACAGTCTCAAATTCTGCACTGAAGAATGAGATGAGCCAAGTTGCAACAAATCAGAACATTCCTAATCCAAAGGTATCTGTGCCTCATCAAGAGAACACCAGACCTTGGTGTGGCTGTGCCAGGAGAATCCTGATGCCTGGAGCATTTTATCCCAGGCTCTCCATGCCCTCCATCCCATCACTGCAGCCCTTACCCAGCAGTGGGATCCCCAGCTGGCGCCGGAAGAGCGTGTGGATCTTCTCGAGCTGGCTGCACAGCACCTGCTGCTGCTCYGGGGATGGAATGCTGCCAGGGGCTGGCTGCAAGCAAAAAAAAAAAAMMAAAACAGGGATATTCAATCCATTCCCTCCAGCCCCAGCTGATGGACACGGGAGGGAGCTGTTTATGAGCTGAAATCCAAGCGAATACACGATCCTTGAACGGCACACAGGGCCAACTTGCATTTCTGTTGCTACTGGGAAAGGTAAAACTTGGGAATGGCTCCCCTTGGAAGCTGGATGAATGGGAAAAAACATACCTGACTGAAAGCTGACACAAGCACAGCAAAATGATCACCTGAGAACAAGGAAGCAGCAGGTGACTGTGCTGTTTCACAAACCCACCGTGCTGCCAAAGAGGGTTTCAGTAAATCCCTGGGGTATGGGGAGAGGATCTAAAACTTCCAGCCTTAATTGTGTTTGGGAATGAAAGGATATTCTCCTGTTACTCTTTTGTCAGGGAATTCCATAGAAAAGGGTTCAAAAGGACCTTTAGAGATCAAATAGTTCCCACTGCCRCCATGAGCAGGGACATCTTTTAACTTCCATCTCTTATATAGCGAACTACCAAAAARGAATATTCTCATTCTGGCCATCTTAGGAAAGTTGTTTTTGCAGACATCAAATTGTACTTTCCAGGGATAAAATACCCTAATCCAAAAGCCACAAACTGKGGGATAATGAAYGAGTTAMAAGCTGAACAGTCTAGAAATTTAAACTTGATTGACTCTGTGCAGAAACAGCCACARAACACTGTTTAATAATGGAGCACTTCAATTCAAAGCTGTTCTTGGCACTTCAATCAGCAGCAGAGCCAAGCCTTGCTCCTGGATTTGAGATGATTTTAGGATTTTATTTAAAYACAAATCCCTTACTTTATCAGCCAAATACACAGAATTGTTTTCCTGGAGCAGAGGGATGATTTTTACAGCTGGAAAGAAACAACTGTGAGACACAACAGGCCGTTTTCCAGAGGAGACAGCTCCAGGTGACTCCAGGAGTTGCACCACAGCTTTTTTTTGGGATAGAAGCCTGARGGAATGGGCTCACCTGTGCAGTTTCCAGGATGGCATTCTCAAATTCCCTGTATGCCTCCCACAGGGCYGTGCCCTTGGTCACGTGCAGCCCCACGGCCGTCAGAGCCCGCTCGAAGATGGACCGGACCCTSTCGATGCCTCCTTCCTGCCCGATGCCTCCAATGGAATACTGGGCATATTCCAGCCAGATTTCAGGACCTGAAGGTCAGGAGAAACAGGTGATTGGGATCTCTTCAAATATAATAACAAAAAAAATGCAGCTCTGCATCCCAAATCCTGCATTTGCTGGATATAATTTGACCAACACRTGGCAGTTTTCTTTTTTACTCACAAAAAGGTTAAAATATATGGGAATTATGTTTATGTTGTTGGTTCAGCAGGAGCAGCCAGAGTTTCCTTCTGAAAAGAGTCACTGCTGTGGTTCTGYTGACAGTGACTGGCCCTGTCTGTCACCTCTGCCACACAAAACACATCAGGGATGCACCAAGATGCTTCAACAGCAAATTCCCATTTCCTGAGCTGGGACCACAGAGCTGTCACACTCAGGAATAATTCAGATTAAAGCAGCTCCTCCTCCTCTTTCCAGACCTTTGAACTTCCCTGATCAGCAGCTCCTAAAGCAGCTGAATCCCAAAGGTGAAGGGGAGGTGGGAGAACAGCATTGGCTGCCTGGCACCATTCCCACCAATACCAAATTCCAGTCAGGGACCCCCAGGCTGGGATTACCCCGGGTTCCAAAAGCACTTCCAAATCCCAAATCCAATTCAGCACATCCAGAGGATATCTCCTCATTTTTTCACCTCCATTCCTTCTACCTGAGGGATCACCAACACCAGGTAATGTCACTGACATGACATTTTGTACACAGCTTTTGAAGGTGATTTACCCCAATTCCCAAATTACCCCAATTCACAGTAACTCAGCGATTTATCCCCAAAATTTTAAGCTACAGTTGCAGCAGCTCCTGGGGAATAGAGACCAGACACCACATTCTTCCTTTGTATTGCACTTCACACTCAGATTTTAGAAATTATTTTGAAATTTTGACCCTATTTCTGCATTATAACAGAAGGAAGAGACTTTACTACAACAAAAAAAAAAAAAACTAATCTGATGTAACACAATCCATTTTAGAGCATTTTTGAGTGACTTACAGATGTAATCTTTGACAGCTCTTTCAAACAGCTCATAGACCTTTTCTCTCTCAGAGTTCTCCGTGGCCATTTTTATCTCATCCTTCAACCAGTCCAGCCAAATTTCTGCAAWGAAAAAATTTAGAACACATCACTAATATTATCAGAAATAATTGAGTTACACCCACCTGGTGAGTTTTTTATCAGTTTTTAACAACGGATTCAAAACCAAGGAGAGGAACCGAGGCAAAGACAGGAATTTTAACCTCCACAACAATTTCTAATTAATTTCAAATAAAAATTGGGCGGATATCTTTCAAATTGGTGCTAAACAAGGACCTTTTTGTTAGAGGGAGAAGTTGGAATTTCTCAGGACTTTAAAGATCATCCCATTCCACCACTATCCCAGGTTGCTCCAAGCCCCGTCCAGCCTGGCTTTGGGCACTTCCAGGGATCCAGGGGCAGCCACAGCTTCTCTGGGCACCCTGTGCCAGGGCCTYACCATCCCTTTCCATGAATAAAATCCCACACTGGCAGAACAGCCCTGCAATATTTACATTGCCTCTGTGCCATGGATTTTTTAAAAATCCAATCAAGGACCATCCACAGCTTCCACCAACACGATTTTTTTTCTGCTGCCTGCCCGTGAAATGTCACTTTTGGCAGGAGTTTGCTGAGCTCTGGACCACATTCCCTGATTGAGGGAGCTGAAAACCGGCCCAAGCGATTTTTTTTTTTTTTTGCTACTGAAGCCTTTTGCAAAGGTGATGCTCCATACCTTCCGTGAGAGGGAAGAGCTCACTCATCTTCTGCCGAGCCCTGCGGAGCTTCACCAGCTCTCCCTCCTGCCGGAGCAGCTTGATCAGATCCAAGTGACAGTTGTAGTCAAAAGCATTGATGGAAAGCTTTTAAAAAAATAATAAAAATCAATTTTACAAGCGGTGTTGAGTGATGGACGTGAAGGAATCAGAAATCAAATCACACAAATCTCATCGTGCGATCACGGAGCCACAGCGTTTCCTCAGATTCAAACAAACCCGACACAGCTCCAGACACTCTCTCGGCTCCCGCCACTGCTCACAGAAAGAATTGTTTTCATTTCTTTGAAGGCAATAAAAAACCGCGGGCAGCCGGCTCGGATTTCTCAATGAACACAAACTGCCCACTAGGGCTTCTCTCTTATTTCCCTCTCAAAAAAAAAACCCCACACCAGTCACTCTTCTTCACACTCCATTCACGTCATAAAATCACGGTATATCCTGAGTTGGAAGAAATCCACCACGACCACGGAAATTCACGTGCTGACAGTTCCCAGCACCAAACTACCGGGGCAGACACGGATTATCCTCCGTTCCCGCCACACCCGCTGCCCCGCCGGGCCCACCTGCTCCTCCAGCCGCTGGATCTCGGCCTCGTTCTCCTTCTCCTCATCCTCGCCGTCCCCAGACGAGTCCGAGTCGCCCTCATCGTCCGAGTCCCCGCCCGACTCGGGGTCTCCCTCCGGCAGCCGCTTCTCCTCCTCAGCCGCCGCCTCAGCTCCCGCCGCCGCCATCTTATGCAGCTCCGCTCGCCGGCAGCCGCGCTTCACGGGCCGCCGCGGCTGCCCGCGCACCGCCCGTCCCGCCGCCCCGCCCCGCCGCCGGCCGAACCGGGAGWGAAGAACGGGAATCTTCCGCCCGCTCCGCCCCGCGCTCGCTCTCGCACCACGGCCGCGCTGCGCCGAGTGCGGCCGCGGATCGACCCTTTGTATTGCGGTCCGTGGTGCAGGCAGCGCCGCGGGCACCCCGCCGTGTGGCCATCAGGGGGCCTCCGGGAGGGTCCGTGGCGTGCGCGGCGCCGCTCGCCCGCCATATTGAGTGTGGCGCCGCATCCCGCACACGCGCCGGCTGTCGCGATAAAAAAACCCTGTCGCGATTGAAAAGCCGCTTCCATCGTTTATTTGTTTACTGATCGCTTTMGCGACAGCGCCAGACCCTTCCCGCAAGCCGCCTGCAGAGCTCGCGCCGTCTGCCCGGCCGAACGCGTGACCGCGGTGAAACGCGGACCTTGGAAGCAAAGGGGCGTGGTTGGGGCGTGGYGGGGGCGTGGCCAACTCGCCCGAGGTTATAAAAGGGAGCCGGACGCGGCCCCTCCCCTCAGTGAAGATGGCGGCGCTGAGGGCGGCGGGGGCGGCGCTGCTGCGGCCCCGGCCCGGACCGGCCCCGGCCGCTGTGGGCTACCACAAGAAGGTGAGGGGCGAACGGGACACGGGGAGGACGCGGGGTTGGCCTTCGTTGACGCTGTGTTTTGGCAGGTGGTGGATCATTACGAGAACCCGCGCAACGTCGGCTCCCTCGACCGCAATGCCAAGAACGTGGGCACSGGCCTGGTGGGCGCCCCGGCCTGCGGCGACGTCATGAAGCTGCAGGTGACCTTGGGGACCCGCTGGCACCTGGGTGGGGTCACATGGAACRGTTTAACCTGCCCGTGTCCCCTCAGGGCACAGCGCAGGTTGCTGTCACACCCGCCCTGCTCTGTGCCCGGGGCAGGGCCTGTCCCGCTACCTGGGGATTGGGGTGGGGTGACCTGGCTGAGCTGAACCGGGCACTGAAATGTCCCCAAAATGCTCCCGCAGGTGGAAGTGGATGAGAACGGCAAGATCGTGGACGCCCGCTTCAAAACCTTCGGCTGCGGCTCTGCCATCGCCTCCAGCTCGCTGGCCACGGAGTGGGTCAAGGGGAAAACGGTGAGGGAGCTCTRGGAAAAGCTTCAGAGCTTCCCACATGCATGTGTTCTCTGTTGGGATCACATAGGAAGCGCTGGCCAGGGAATCCCTGCACTACTCTGTGTTGTAGAAGCCACTGCCAGCACTGTCAGGGCTKCAGTTGTGGGGCAGTAATTGCCTTTTTCAACATCAGAGAATCATTAGGGATGGAAAAACCTCTCTAAGAACATCAAGTCCAACTGTTCCCCCAAGCACTGCCAGGTCCACCACTGACCATGTCCCCAAGTGCCACATCCACATTCTTTTTGAGCAATTCTAGGGACAGTGATTCCACCACAGAGGTATTTAGTGTTTTATGCAATAAGCAAAACCAGGCTGATAGCAGAAATTTTATTTACAGAGAGTCTTTAGGTCATTGAGATTGGTTTTTTTGCCAGGAGTAAATGCACTTCAGTGTTGTGATAGAGGATCAGCAACCTTGTAGCAGCCCAAGTGGGGACGGTCTGTGACACTGATATGTCAGTCAGACATTCCTTAATTCCCACATCCCTCACTGCCCTGGGCAGCTCAGATCATCTCCCCTGTGGATTTTGTTGGCTCTGRAGCTTTAAACCCTCTTAGCAAATAAACAGCAGGGCCTGTGACCACCTCTGCGTGTGTTTCAGGTTGACGAAGCGCTGAAAATCAAGAACACAGATATTGCCAAGGAACTCTGCCTTCCCCCTGTCAAACTGCACTGCTCCAGTAAGTAAAAACGCTGAATCTCTGGCAACAGCACAGATGTTTCTGGATGTTGTTTTCCAAATAATTTTTGCACGACCTTGTCCTTGAGAAAAACTTGACGTTCAGATTCTGGGGTTAATTCAAGMGTTTTCAGATCTCTTCAATATTTTGAAGCCCATGGCTCAGCAGACTGATAAACGATCATATTCTGAATTATAATCTGAAGCTACATTGCATTAATTCAGTATTTTAGGAATTCTGTTCAGATTCTCCTCCTAAAATCAGTCTGTGCTACCGGTCTTGTTTGCTCACTGCTGTCTGCTCTCATTTTTACCTCATCTTTTGTCCTAAAAGCCCTTGAATTATCCTTAAAAATATTTTTTTTTTCTTGTTTTTGCTTTGCAGTGCTGGCTGAAGACGCCATCAAGGCTGCCTTGGCTGACTACAAACTGAAGCAAGACGCAAACAAAGAATCCGACAAAAAAGCCGACAATGCCTGAGCTGCCTGCGGAGCTTTCCCTCCTCCCTCCTCACTTTGCARTGCAATTCCCGAGCTGTAGTAGGACCCTGTGCACTACTCAAGCTGTAAGATACGCACAAGTTACGCACAACGTGTCCCTGTGGTGTCCAGCCACTCTGTAGTGCTCACACGGCTGGGATGGGGGCTSCTGTCCCCTCGGGAATGCCGCGGGAAGACTCTGCTCCGGAGACAAAACCCCGCTGTCTGGTACTGGAAGGGCTGCACTTTTCTTTTTTTTTTTTGGGAAGATGTCTAGTTTTGCCTAATATTTTATTGAATTTAGTGGGAAGCGTTGCCTTGGTGTGGATGTGTCTGTGAGAGCTGTGTCGGGGTTGGTTTCGCAATCCGGGGGCAAATTCCTGCTCTTGGAATTCTGGGACCCTTTGCAGGTGCCAAAGGGAAAAGTGGCCAAGAAACGCCYATCCTGTCACCACTTAGGTTTTTTTAAGCTCTTATTTGAGGAACAGCCTGAATTTTGGGGCGTTTTCTCTAAGAATTCCATCTTTGCACTCACCAGGTGCTCTGTTAGAGCGGTGAATCCTGGGCTAGAGGAAGGTGTCCATGCCCAAGGAAGGGGTTTGCAGCTGGATGAGCTTTAAGATCCCTTCCAACCCAAACCACTCCAGGGTTCTCTAAAATGCACCCTCAGACTGGAACTCTGRTGGGGAATAGCAGATCTGGAATGCAGAGCTGAGGGGAAGCTCCCAGAGTTCCTCTTTTCCAGGGCAATATTTGCAAAAGAAGCAGACAACACATTGGAAAACTTCACTTTTTTTCCTTCCAACCCCCCACAAGACACCTCACTTCCCATTTTTCCTACCAAGGGTGTTGTTAAACATTTTAACCCACGTTTAAGAAATAATTGTCTCATTCTTCTCCATCTGGGCACAGTATTTGTAATTTTTAACACAGAGGTCACACGTTGCTGCTTAGTTTGTCACGCACAAGATCCCTCTTGTGGTTCCTCAGCTCCTGGCACCCTCCTGCAGTGAGGAATGTTCCTCTCTCCCAGGGAACAATCCTGCTATTTCCCAGTTAAAAAAAAAAAATCAGGGAAACTTCACACACCCCCATCAGCATTCAGGGCAGAATTGGCTCTTTCAGTGGCACGCTCTTCCAGTGGTTGAGCTGAGGCAGGAATGTGATGGGATAAAACAGGGATACAGGAATAGGGGCTTGCAAGGATACAGGGATATGCTGCTTTTGAGGCAGAACAGCCTCTCTCACCTTGCAGGTCTCACCGCTGTCCCCACTGCAGCAGCTGCACCCCGGTGCTGTGGCTGGGTCCCCCACAGCCCCCCCTTTCCCCCCACACCCACAGTTGTGGGTTTGAGATAAAGGTTTCCTGGAAGTGGCACGTGATGTGCTGATCTGGGGGATGATAACGCCCTCCCCAYGGCTCCACTGTCCCTGGGGCCCTGTCCAGCTGTGCCCCTGGAGGAGCAAAGGGAAACTGGGACCRTCCCTCGGCCACCCCACGGCTGCAGAGACACAAAGGAGAGGCGCTGCACGGAGAAAACATTTATTTCTAGCTGAAGGGGTTCAGAAAATGAGGCAAAAATCCAGCTGGGCTCTGGGGTGAAAGAAAGAAAGGAGGGTCCTTGYCCTTAAATCCTCATCCCTCCCCCCTCGAGTGGCCATGGGCAAAGCTGACCCATGTCCTACAGACATCCAGTCCTGGTCCCATCCCTCTTCCCAGAGGGACACAGCTCCCAGCCAGGCACCCAGCACRGACCAGGATACTGCTGATTATTAAAACAACATTTGGGAGAAAGCTGGGGGCAGAGCTGGAGCTGGGGGATGCACCCACCCAGTTCSTGTGGTGGGAAAAGCCCCTTGGGCAGCAGAACCGGGGCTGACGGCATTCCAACACTGGGGAAAACCGTTGGCAAACCCCCCCCATCAGCACGAGGGTCTGGGGGAATTGGGGGGAACGGGATCTTCATCGGGGCTTCCTCGAGCCACCACGTACGTACAGAGCCTGATCCACCCTGTCCATCGTGCGTCCCCAGCCGGCAGCTCCTCAGGCTCGCCCGGGACCGTGTCCCTCCTCAGATTCCAGAGGGGGACGGGGAGCCATCCTGGGGTGCATCGGGGGTCTCCTTTCCTCCTGCTCCCGCTGCACCCGCCGCTTCCTCCGCGCCGAGATTTTGGGCAGGGGGCTTGGATTGCTCATCCCCCAACTTCTTCCTTCCTTCCTCCTCTTCCTCCTCCTCCTGAGGGGAATTCTGCTCGGGCCGGGCCCCGTTGGCCAGCGGCGCTTTAGGGGGGGATTTGAGGTTCTGGGCAGCAGCCAGGATGTCCGCTTGGAGCTGCCGGCCACCATCCAGCAGCTCCTCCTCGCCGGCCTCGGCCGCTTTCTCGGGCACCTCGCTGAACGCCCGTGCTCCCCCCGACTTGTCCCGCTCATCCACGTATTTCTTCTTGGGAAAGGAGGAGGGATAGTAGGCGGAGGCCTTGTGCTTCTGCCGGACGATGATGGCGGCGCAGATGATGAAGAGGAGCACGAAGGACAGCGAGCCCACCACCACCACCAGCAGCAGGTACTCCTTGAAGAAGTCCACCAGCCCGTCCAGCACGCCCGGCGCCGAGCTGTTGGTCACCGTGGTCCCTGGCATGTCCCCCACTGTGGGGCTGATCCGGGGGGTCACTGGGTGGACGGGCAGCGTGGCTGACGCCTCTTCCCCGTCCCCGCTGCCCGCGGTGTCCGGCAGCACCGGGCGGTGCCGGGGGGCCGCCGCCTGCGCCGGAGCCACCGCCAGCAGCACCAGGAGCAGCAGCCACGCTCCCATGGCCGAGCCCATTGTTGGGAATCGTGCAGGGGACCTGTGGGATGCAGAGGGACACGTTAATACCCCAACAGAACAAGCCCCCCAAGCCCTTCCCTGGGCCAACCCCCACCAGCCTGGATTTCCTTATGGAAGTAGAAAGCTCCGGTTTTGTCGCCCTGCCGGAGCGAGGGGCTCCGGTTGTTTTCCAAGGGCGCAGCTGGAAGCCAGCTGGGTGGGATTGCTCAAGGCCGGGGGACCGGGGCCGCTGCCAGCGCCCGGCTCCAGACAACGGTCATTTGGTTGATTAGAGAATTCCTGAAAAATGGAGGTTTGCAGTGGAAACTTTGACACAGGCGACGCTACGAAGGGGCYGGGCCCGGAGCAAGAGGCATTTCCCAACCGCCCGGCCCGGCCCGTTAATTCCCAGCTGGAGCACGGCTAAAAATAGGTTGGGGCAGGATTTCACCCCCGTGCCACCACAGTGGTTGAGTGGAGCCGGGATGGGGCATGGGACAAAGAGGCAGCCCCAAAGCTGGAGTGCAGGGAGTGGGGGTGCCAGGGRTCCTGGCTCTGTCCCCGTGCTGTGTTCCTCACCCGGATGGGGCTGGGGCTGGATCTGCCTCATTGCACAGCCATTCCACAGCCACAGCCCACCGTGCACTGTAGGACACGGGACATGACTTCCCACCCCGGAGCAGTGACCGGGGCGAGTCCCTGGCCRGGCTCTGCACCCCGYGGGATTCGGGAGAGGGACGTGACCGTCCCCACCACGTCGYGACACGTTCCCGAGGGACATCAACGCGTGCCACGCCACGTAACGCCATCAAGCCTTTCCCGGGGTTCTTCCCCTCCACACGGCTCCGTGGGGAGCTCTCACTCCCCAGATCCATCAGCGAGGATCCCCCATGACAATTCCCCAACCTCAGGCACCCCAAATCCCAATGCACATCCCATTTTCCCCCCTAAACAAACCCAAGCCAGCAGCTCTGCAGACCGGGAGGGACTCCAGCAGCAGGATTTCACTTCCAGGCTCTTTCCCGGCTGCACAATCTGGTTTCCATTAATCCAGAGCAAACAAACGGCGGCGGAGGTGGGAGGTACCCCCGGACCCCCGACCCTCCGGTTCCCCACGGGCACTGCTGCGGCTGTGGGGTCACAGCACTGACCAGCACTGGGACAATGAAGGGTTTGGAGGGCTGGGATGAGCCTCTTCATCCTCCCCTTCACYGCAGACAGGGGCCCCTCGGCGGGAAAGGGGTCCCGGGACGGGGACGGTATCAATTCCCCGGCAGCCAGYGGAGTTGAGGAGCAGCCACAGCCATGGAAGGGCCAAGCAGAGCCCAAAGCAGGGCCGTGAGCAGGGCCTGGCACCACRGGCACTGCCAGCCCTCCATCCCAATCCCACTCCAGCCCCATCCTCGCCCATCCCCAGACCCACAGCGCGTCCCTGGCTTTGCTTCCCTCTGCTTCCCARCCGCTCCAGAAATGCAGGATTTTGTCCAGACGCGGCTCGCTCCCRTTCCTGCCTGGCATTGCAGCCATGTGGCCGACTCCATCCCGTGTCCCGCCGTGGGGACCATGCCCAGCCCTCACCGCGGCACCCCTGGCTGTGGGACAGCCTGTGCCCTGCTCCAGAGCACCCCAAAATTGGGGAGCAGCCTGGCACAGCCGGAGCGATCCTCACCTCGCCCGCAGCCGCGGGAGGGAGCCGGGAAGACGGGATCTGTCCCACACACTTCGAGCCCCTTTCTGCTGCCTGCTGGGATGGAGCCTCCTCCTTCTCCCTCTTCTCCTCCTCCTCCTTCTCCTCCTCCTCCTGCGTCGCAGCCCGGGACCAGCTTGTTCTCATTAGGGCCGGGATGGGGAGGGGGTGTGGGAGGCCAGGGAAGGGCAGGCAGCCCCCAGCCCCCTCCCAGATGAAATCCAGCTGGGGCTGAGGGTGTTTCCTGGCTTATCCCGTCTGCAAAGGAGCCCCGGTGCCCCCCATCATCAACCCTGGCAAGGGGGTCACATTTTGGGGTGCAAGTGGGGACAGGGGTCACACAGGGGGTCGTTGCAAAGATGTTTTTATCCACGAGGCTCTGAGGAGGATAATGAGGCCATGGGCTCAGGGCCCTGGCATTCCTGGGGCAGTGGGGCAAACAGGAATTGGGACCCCCCACCCTCATTTCAGGAGAACATTCCCTAAACATCTCAACTTGGAAACGCTCTGGCCTGAGCACCTCTGCCTTGGGGTGCAGGCAGGGACACAGGCRGGGTCCCCGTGGTTCCCCAGACAAACTCAGCAGCTGCTCAGCTCCCCGGCTCCTGCTCTCCAGTTTGAGGGTCTGGGGGCATCTCCTGCCCCCCCCCGAGCTCCGTCTCCCCCCCGCCCTGATCCCCTCGGCCCGGCCTGAGGTTGCTCAAGAGGCCGCAGCCGCTGYGTGACCTCATCCTGTTGCTATTTTCCTCTGCTCCTCCCTGGGGACCTGCCAGACCCCCCAAAAAGCCGCGGCCAGCGCCCGGGGACCGTGACCCCCGCGGGGCGGGGGGCGAGGGATTCTGTGCCCCCGGCCGGAGCGGAGCTGGCGCCGTCGGGGTTTCTCTGTCGCCGTCGCGGCTCCCCGAAATAAAGGCTCGGTCCGTCTGGCGGCCCCCGGCAGCTGCTGGGGCGGCTTTTCCCGGCCTTAAGCGCTCAGTGATGAAATCTTAGAGGGGACGGGGGAAAGGCGAGGGGAGGCCGGGAGGAGTTCCAGCAGCGTCCGGCCCTGCTCCCGCAGCCCAGGTGGGGATTTGGGATGAGATTCCACCCGTGCACCCGGCGGTGCCGGCGCTGGRCTCAGTCTCCCTGTCCAGAATCTCCATTCCACCCTGCTGAGGATCCCCATGGCCGCTCATCCAAGAACCCCACCCTGGTCAGGATTCCACCCTCCTTTGCCCACAGTCTCCATCCCTCCTTGKGCAGGATTTGCGTCCCACCCTGGCCAAGGCTCCCACCCTTCATCGCTCAGAGTTTTCATCCCTCCCTGCCCAGCGTCCCCACCCTCCCGGCCGGGATCCCCATCCCGGCTGGCGGTGCCAGCTCCCACCGACCATTACGATGCCGTTTTTGCCTGCGTTTTKCCCTCGGAGCAGGGCAGGGCCGGGACCGCCCGGCCCCGCTGTGTAATTTGGGGCAGCAGGAACGGGCACAGCCCGCTCGGGGAACCGGCAATTTGAGGCATTTCAGCCCCGCTCTGCTTCTAATTTGCTCCCGCGGGCTGAGCTTTGCTGTGCCAGCAAAATACCCGGAGGGGACCCGTCCCGCGGAGCTCCATGTGCAGCGTCGTGCATGGGATTGTGTCACCCMCGGCYCCGTGTCACCCACCCCCGGCCCSGTGTCACCCRCCCACGGCCCGGTGCCCTCCCTGAGGATCCTGCTGTGACACCGCGCCGGCTCCCCGTGAATTCCTGTGCCGTGAGGAGGGCGATGGCATCCCGACAGGACCCGCTGACTGCGCCAAATAGGGCGATTCGCGGCTCCTGGCAGCCGACTCCCGCTCCAGCGGTGGAGGGAAGTTTATCCCTGCCGGGCTCCGGAGAGCTCCCCGGGGCTGGGAGAGTGGGAGCGATCCTGGGATCTGCAGCCATCCTCATCCTCGGGACACACCGGCCTCATCCTCACCGGGGCAGAGGCCGGGTGAGCCGCTGCGGGGTAGGATGAGAGCATCGCTTTTCCCCCGGGACTGCTTTGACTGGCAGGAATTGGCGTGGGGACACAGTGGGACAGAGCAGRGTGCCATCAGCAGGGAGGCCAGGGTTGTCCTGCGTGGGGACCGGCCACGGCCACCGGCTGTGGGTCCCCTGGCCTGGCTGAGTCACCCATAAACATTTACATTCACAGCCGGAGCGGGGCCGTGCAGCTGCCAGGATCCAGATGGAAAATATCCCAAGCACAGCGTGAATGTAAACAGGCGGCAGGGCCGGGATGCAGGTGAATGACCACGCTGGCAATTCCCCTCAGACACCCTGGAGTGGCCTTTGAGGAGGCTTGGAGATGTGGGGAAGGGGATTTGGGGGTGTGGGAATGGGGATGGAGGGATGGGGACACTGAGCCTGGCCACAGCAGGGATGGGGAGTCTGGGTGGAGCAAGAATAGAAAAAATGGAGACACGAAGCCTGGCTGGAGAGTCCTGGGCCATTTCTGTTCGCCCAGGGGAGGGATCAGTGAGTGGCCTGAGGGGTGACCGACACCTGCAGGAGCGGGTGACACGGTGACACCTTCTCTGGCCACTCATGGCTTTGCTCTCCCCATCGCCCCATTCGCAGCCCCATCCAGGCAGGGACAGCCGGGGCCAGCKCTGCCGGACGAACCCGAGACTCTGCGGCCACCGCTGGGCCCCGGGGCCGAGCACCTGACCGGCAGCGGCGGCTCCGGAGGCGCCCCCGCCTCGCTGCAGCGACCGCAGGCAGGAACACGTTGAGCCGCGATCGCACCCGTCCTGTCCCCGTCCCTGTCCCCCGGAATTTCCGCCCCGTCCCCGCCGCCCTTCCAGCTCCTACGAGACCGAACCCAYGCGGGGCTGCGGTCCCGGGAGCTGCGGTCCCGTCCCCAAAGTCCCCAGTTTGGTCCCTGCCCAGCGAGTGGTGCCCGCGGGTTTCGTTTCTGCTCCCCCGGGGCGGTTGAGGGGGAGGATGGAGAAGCGAAATTTTGGCTCAGGATGTGGGCARGCGGCGGGGCGGGGAGGGGGCTGGCGGGTGCCGTCCCCGCCAGGAAGAGACCACCACGTCCGGATAACATTTTAATGGGATGCGCCTCRAGGGCTGAGCTCGCCGCGGGGCAGCAGCTCCGCCGCACCGCTCCGAGATAAAACCCCGGGGGACCGGGCTCCGCTGCCCCGCGGCTCCACCGGGGACCGGGCACGGGGCTCCTGTGGGATGCAGGATCCGTCCCTGCGGCTCAGGAATGATCCGGCAGGAAGCTGCTCAGAGTCAGGTTGTCTCCGTCGGGCTCGGAGCTGCCGTCGGGCAGCAGCAGCTTGTGCCGCTGGGCCGGGACGGGYCGGGGRCCGGGGGCYGCCTCGGCGTCGGGCAGCAGCGAGGAGATGCAAACCATCTCGGTGTGGCTGAAGCGGCGCTGCCCCGTTCGCGCCCGTCGCCACAGCAGCGTCCCCAGCACCCCCGTGCACACCAGGAAGGTGGCGGCCACCAGCCCCAGCAGCAGGATGGCCAGCAGGCACTTGCCCATCAGCCCGCTGGGCTCCCAGGGCGCCGCGGTGGCCCCCGATGTCGTGTCCCAAGGGGTCGGGAGGGTCGTTGCAGGCAGAACTCCGGATTTCTTGGGTTTCTTGTAGCCCGYGGTGGTGAGGACGAGGGCTGGGGGGGCTGTTGAGCCTGGCCCTGTGGAGAAGATGCCGTCCAGGCCATCAGTCACTGTCCCCTCCTCGGCGGGTGACGTGAGCCAGCTGCGTGTGGTGATGGTGATGCCCTTTTGGGGTGCTGAGGGTGAGCCTGGCAACAGGTCGAGATCGGGGGAATCGGTCTCATCCATGAGAGCGGCGGTGGTTGGCACCGTGAGTGCCCGGCTGGGCAGAGTGCTGGATGCTGGGGTAGAGGTCAGGAGCAGGTCGGGATGAGGAGGATCGGTCTCATCTGTGGGATCCGCTGTGGTGAATGCTGCAGGCACCCGGAGCAGGCTGGGGCTGGCACTGGGCGCCGGGGGTGACACAGAGTCCTCCAGCAGGTCGGGATAAGGGGGATGTGTCTCAACCATCGGCTCGGCTGTGGTGGGCGCTGCAAGCACCCGGAGAAGGCTGGMRTTGGTGCCGGGTTCTGGCGMCACAGAGCTCAGCAGCAGCTCAGGCTCGGGGGAATCATCCATGAGATCGGCTGGGGTTGGCACCCGGAGCGGGCTGGCCTTGGTGGCGAGTGCTGGCGGTGGCACAGAGACACCATCGGTCTTGTCGCTGCTGATCATCGCGGTGGCACCGAGCTCCTGCCCGCTGTTATCCCTCTTCCCACGGGACAGGGACAGGGGCTCGGCCGCTCCCCAGACCCACTGCCCGCCCTGGGGCAGCCCCATCTGCGGTGGATCAGCCCCAAATGCCCGCACGGGGCTCAGCAGCAGCAGCAGCACAGCCCAGCCCAGCGCCATGGGACCTGCAGGGGACAGAAAGGGCAGGTGACATCGGGGATGCTGAGCATGGAACTGCCCCAGCGTGGGATGGCACTCCTGCCCTCCTGGAGAGGCGCCCTTGGGTTTGGGGGATGGAGGATGCACCCAGAGACCTCCTCCTGCCACAGCCCCCACCTGCAGGAGCTCGGCTCTGCTCCAGGGGCCAGTTTTGATAAGGAAGTTGAGCGTCTGGAAATGGGAAATCAGCCRCGCTGGAGGCGGCAGCTGCGGGACGGGGCAGTTGCAGGATGAGTGTCCATGTGGAAATGAAACCACAGGGATGTCACCCACAAGGGGGTTTTGGGGTTTTGGCAGACCCCCCACCCTGGGGTGCCCCTCTGCCCGCCGGGCTGGCACAGGGCTCCAGGGCTGAGGCCACCATGAGCCTGTGCCTCTGTGCTGGAGCAAGAGAGGCAAATACACCCCAAACTCACCCCAAATCCCCGCGTTCCATCTGTCCATCACCAATTCCTCCCCACTCGGCAGCCCCGGTGGGTGGAAGTCACCAAAGTCCCCGCGGATCCGCACCCAGCAGCATCCATCCACGGCTCACCGCTGTGAGCATTCCCAGGCGGTTCCCACATCCCCAAAGCACCCACCCGCCCCACAAAAACCCTAGGGACCAGCACGGAGCGTTTGCACCCACAACATCTCTCCCCAGCGGGGCTCACCTGTGCCGGAGGATGCTGCGGGATCCCGACTGCAGGAGCCACGGGCGAGCGGGGCGAGGGCAGCCCTGGCACCGSCACCGCCACCGGGGTGTCGTGGGGCACCCTCCGCCTGCACCTCCGGCCGGGCGGCGAGCGGAGAGAGCGCGGAAGGGCGGCTGCGCTTTCGGAGGGAAGGACGTCACACCCAGAGCGGGGCCGCCGAGAGCTGGGGGCTGCGGGCACCCCTCGGCTCGGCTGGCACGGTGTGGGGTGCGCCCCAAAGAGGGGCTTTTGCCCTGCTGGAGCCCCCGGCTCGGCCCCGCGGAGCTGCCGCGCGTCGCCCCGAAAGCAGAAGTGACGGCGAACCTGGTGCCAGGGCTGCCACCACCCCTCGGGCACGGTGTGGGCATGGCCAGGGAAGGGGCACGGTGCCCTGAGCTACCTCAACACCGGGAAACGCCTTCGCACGCGAGGAGCGGGAGGGTGAGGACCTGACGGGATGTTTTGCACAGCCTTTGTGCCGCGCTCCTTCTCTCAGCACCATGGATGCTCGGAGGGGCTCTCGGGGGCCCGCTGGGTGTTTTCCTGGGTGTTGTCGCGGCCTCGTGGCATTRGCACGACAGGAAACCCCCCGCCCCAACCGCAGGCTCCGGGCGGGAGGCGCCGCCGCAGCCSCAGGAAGGTGCTGCAAGAGGCACATCCGCAGGAACGGGCTCGGGGTGTCAACAACCCCCGCCCGCCAAACCCCAGCCCGACCCTGCTCCGAAAATCCTGCCCATGGGGCTGGAAGAGGGAAAAAAAGGGGGCTCGGGGCTGTGGGATGAGCATCCCTGGGATGGATCGATGGTGCACAAGGAGCGCTTCCTCTCYGGGAGCATCCCTGCCCTGCTTTGGGGTGGGGCTCGGGCTGTTCCGGAGGTGGTTGTGCAACATCCCCCGAAACGCTGCAGCCCTGAGAAAGCTCAGCCCTGGGCGGGGTGAGGGATGCTGCTCCCAGCCCATTTCGGGTTTCCTGCCCTCTGGAAGCACATTTCACCTGGGGAAGAGCAGAACGAGTCCCCCCAGCTCCAGGGTACACCCCAAGCAGGGCTGTTCCTTCCTGGGAACACATCAGCCCGCGCCCCAGCCCGTTTGTGCCATCACATCCCACATCCAGCCACGCTCTTGGGTTCATCACCGGTGAGGATTCCACCAGGATCAGCCCTGACTCTCTTGGAATCAGAGCAGAAAATCCCCAAGGACCCCCTCAGCCACGACCCACCCCCCTCAAGTGTCCACCATTCCGGTTACCAATCAGACCTGGAATGCCGAGGAGCCGAAGGAAAAGCCGAGCAGAGGCAGTTTATAATCAATGACTTTTTTTTATCTTTTGAAAATGGAAGCAAATATTTGGACAGATACTCTGGCCGCTCTATAAGAGCGCATCTTTCCGGACTGGGCTGGTTCTCTCCCGGGATATCACGGCTACAAAAAGCTTCAGGCACTGACTCCGGTTGAGCCTGGCGAGGCATCAGTTCATTTAAATAAAATACAGGCTAGGAACTAAAATCTCCCACACCCCCACCCCCGGGCATCTCAATCCAGCTGCTCTCAAAACTGATTTCCCTCCACTGTTATAGGAAYGAACCCGAGGTCCCCGAGCACACAACCCTGAAGTCACACGTACAAACCAACACAGAAATCACCACTGCGGGGAGAACGACCGTCGGGTTTGGGTTCCAAAAAGGAAAAAAAATAAAAAATCCATAAAAATACACATGTCAGGCATTTACTGCAATACAGAAACGTCACCAAACAGCCAAAAAACCCAGAGCGGCCGGATTGTGGATCCACGGGCACAGGGCAGGGGATGCCACTTGTCCCTAAAACACAGAAAAATCCCACTCATCYGAAGCTTTCCTGCTCTGCAATCCCACCACATCCTCTGTCTCCTCCATCCTGTCCTCGTGCCTCTCCAGCTACGTCCCCCGGCCGATTCCRCCTCCACACACGCATCCCTCCACAACAGGGAATCCTTAACCTGGAAGTTCTGAACATGCAAACACTGGGAAAAAATGGAAAATCGGAGAATTCCTAGCTAAACTAATGGAAAATTTAAAAAAAAAAAAAAAATCAATCACTTCAGCCTGGACGAAGGGACTCGTGTCCACCGGGATGCTCTGGGCAGGGGATGCTCCACGCACACGGAGCTGCCACAGGGACAGAATCCAGCTGGGATAGGGACCCATGGACACTGGACACATCTTGGACACCGGATGGTCTTTGCCCAACTCTGGGCTCAGGATGGGTTGTCAGCACTCCCTGGTGCTGTGCCGGGATGGGCAGCACTGATCCCRCCTGGCACAGCTTTCCAGGGTGTCCTGGAGCCCATTCCCAGCACAAGGACACAGCCTGGGAGCAGGGAGCCAGCCTGCCCCATCCCTGACAGCTCCTTCGCAGGGAAAACCCCGCCTGAGCAGAGCTTTGCTGAGCTGAGCTTCCATGGAATTCCTGGCAAAGCTCGCTCGCCAGCCCAGAGCACTCATGGGGTTTCTCCCTGGAGGATCCCAAAAGAGTGTGAGAAACCAGTTCTCCAAACTGGGATCAAATCCACCCTCCCAGTCCCTTCCTGTCTGAAGGGCTGCGAGTGCAGGGTGGGGGGTTTGGGGTTGGAGGTCACTCATCTGATCTGGGAACAAATCCTTTCCTGCAAAGCTTTCCAGCATGGCAGGGTGGGAGGCAGGAATGGGAATGATGGATAARGGAAAATGGATTATAAAAAAATAACAACAGAGGTGTTTTGTTTGTGGAGAATCATCATGGGAAAAAAATAAAATCACCTTTCTGCTGCTAATACTGCCTTGGAAGCACAAAAAATTCCTATCACCAGCATTGGTGTGAGGGGCTCCAAAAGCTCCTTAAAATCCATGAGCTGAGGAGTGTTGGGGGAACAAAGATTTACAGCAATGACTGCTGGAATCCCACAGCTCACCTGGACCTCCACGCTCCATGGACAAAAACATTCCTGCATGGAAGAAACGTCTGCCTCGAAACGGAAATAAAAATCAGCAAATAAAACACATGAGTTTGGTCACGGAATCAAACCTCGGGATTGTATGAAAATGGAAACATGGTGCTGGCTTAAAACTTCAGTAGGAAATAAATCCCCTCGTTCAGGAGGATATATTTGTATTTTTCTGTCAGCCAACGGGGCTGGGGACAYGTTCTGGAGCAGGAAAGGCAGCTCATCCCATCTCCAAGGGGTCTTTGCAGGGAAGAGAAGGGAAGGGAACCCACCTGATTGTTTCAAATGGAGGATTTATACAAAATA
>NW_026623572.1:429889-450369 GCF_030028575.1 Malurus melanocephalus
AAAAAAAAAAAAAAATCTTTCACTAAAAAGCTTGGCTTGAAATCATCGGCTCTCGTTGACGTGGATTTAGGAGAACAGGAAAGCTCGTACTGGAATGCTGCAGGCTGCTGCTGGCTGAACTGGGAGCTGGGATGTGCCTGGGCTGGCGGCCCCGTCAGTCCGCGATCTTGGCCATCTGCTGCTCCAGCTTGGAGATGCGCTCGTCCTGGTTGGAGATCGTGTCCTTGATGGATTTCAGCTCCTTCAAAATCTCGTCCAATTTGGCGTCGTTTTGCTGGAAGATAAAGRTGGGAGGAGTGAGGAGAGCTCTGGGGTTTTCCGAGGAAAGGGCTCCTCCCAGTGGGATTTGTTGGAGGGATGAGGGTGTGACACAGACTCTGGAGCTGTTGGGATGCTCAGGGCATGGAGCAGCATCTCCAGCAGCACCAGTGAATCCATCCAGAACCAGAATCTGCTGTTCAAGCCACACTTTCCTCTGTGTCCCAAAGGACATGGTTTGAGGACATGGATTAATGRTGAACAAGGGGYTGGTGCTGGGTTATGGTTGGACTTGGGGATCTTTAAAGGTTTTTTCCAGGCTTAATGGCTCTGTGACTTAGAAAAAACGATTCCCAGWCTTCTTCCATATCTAAGGAAACATCAGAATCACAGAATTGTGGAAAATTCTGAGYTGGAAGGCACCCAAATGAAGAGYCTTTTCCACATCATGGAATATCCCAAGTTGGAAGGGACCCACAGGGATCWCCAGTCCAACTCCTGGCCCTGCACAGACACCCAACRAYCCCACCCTGTGCATCCCTGAAAGCTGTTTCTRGAGCTCCTGGAGCTCTGGCAGCYTCRGGGCYGGGACCATTCCTTGAGGTGCCTGTTCAGGCCCCAGCACCCTCTTGGGGAGGAACCTTTCCCTGATATCCAACCTAAACCTCCCCTAGCACAGCTCCAATCATTCCCTCAGGTCCAATCACCGGTCCCACCCCAGGATTCCCACCTGATGCCACCACCCACAAAATTCCTGGAGTTCACTCACGGGGTTTGAGGCATCCGCTGCTTTCTTTGGAGCACTTATGAGATCACTCTTCTTGTTCCCRGCGGGTTTGTTGTCCAGTATGTTCTTCTTGACCACCTTGAGATCCCTGTTCTTGCCTGGAATGTACCCGTGCTTCAAGGAGATGAGGAGAGGATCAGCATTCTTCCCCTCAAACCATTCCTCTGCTTCCAGAGCTGCTTCTGGGCCGGCTGTGTCCGGGTACAGATCGTCCTGGAAGAGGTCGGACTGCAAGGCAGGAGACAGGGATCAGTCAGGAAGATTTGGGAGGAGGGAGCTGGCCCCAAAGCCCGGCCCCAGGGCAGTGCTCACCTTGCGGGGAACCGTCATGATGATGGGCTCACATTTCCTCTCATGGAGCTTGAAGAACCTGCCATGGAGAAGGAGAGGTGAGGAATGGAGTGAGGATAAAGCAGGACACGGATCTGCCGCTCGCACAGCAGCACGTCGGGAAATGGAGGAGATGGGAAAGGAGGAATCACAGAACACCCTCTGGGAYCATTGAACCCAACCAGTCCCTCATAACCCACGTYCCCAAGTGCCACATCCACATGGCTGCTCAATCCCTCCAGGATGGGATTCCACCCCTGSCCTGGGCAGCACCAATGCCTGACCACCCTTTCCATGAAGAAATTGTTCCCAATATCCAAGCCAAACCTCCCCTGCAGCCACTCGAGGCCRTTTCCCTTTGTCCTATCACTTGTTCCCTGGGAGAAGRGATGGATCATGTYCCCAGCCAGCAGTGATGTTCCCTCCCAGAGCCACTGCAGTGACATCCTGAGAGATTTCCCACCTTTCCTGGGTTTTCCAACCCACGGCTGCCCCGTGTTCCCTGCTCTGCTGCTTTACCCACTCCCGAAATTCCCACCCGCAGCTCCCAGCCCGCTCCCAGCCCAGGATGAGCTCTCCTCACCTGGCAATCTCACACTTGTTGACRTCGAGGCCCCTCTTTGGCATGAACCCCATGCCCCTCTGCGGCTCTTTGCTGCTGAAGGTGTTGAGGTAGTGAACGTACGGGGACTCATCCGTGATCTCAAAGTAGCGGATGCTGCTGTCCCCCTGCAAGGAACCCCAAAGACCCTCCAGAGGCTGCAGGACCAGTGTTCCCTGTGCCCACACTCCTGCTCCCGACAGCCTTTCCTTCCAGGAATGCTGCCATGGACAGCTCCCAGCTGTTTTTGAATCAAGGCTGATCCCCACCACAATCGGAGCCCATCAACTGAACAATTCTTCCAAGGCCTGTTCAAAACACTGTGGGACAGGGGTTGAGCTCGTGCTTCCAGGCTGAGAGTGGCCCCTTCCATGTTTCTTGTGGAAAAAGCTGCCACAGTCAGGCAGAAAGGCTRTAAAGCAGTTTATCCTTAATTCCAAGCAGGCCCAGAACACTATTGCCTCTGAAACTGCAGGAGTGGCAGATAGAAACCAAATAAACCAAATATTCCTCATTAGCTGCTACAAAGATGGGATTCAAAGATGAACATTCTTGTATGGATCCTCCTTTGGAATTCCTTGCTCATCTTGGYTTTGGCTCCTATTTCTAGGAACTCCATCACAAGTTGGCACCTAATTCCTACAAATTGCTTTTCGAAAGGAGCACCTGATTCCAGATTTCTGGTTTTTTAACCCCATAAAATTACAGCGAGTGTTGCTACACGCTCCAGCATCTCCAAGGACAAGGAGGAAAACATCCAAAAGGTCCCTTCCTCCCACACCAGCATAAAATCATCCAGGTCAACACCAGCAAGGTGTTGTTTTGTAAACTGTGGGATTTGTTGCATGAGGAACAGCTTTACCCAATCCATCTCAAAGAAATATCCAGGTGCACTCCAGACCTTCCCAGCTTCTGCAGGGTGAGGATCAAACCCATTGCAGAGCAGCCTGATCTCTGCAGCCCCACATGATTTCTTTGGGGAACATTTCCCAGGCACCATTCCCTCCAGGTACCTCCAAAGCCTCCCCTCACCTTCCCACACAGGTAAATGATGTTGGTGTCTGGGTCGTAGAAGGGCAGCAGGACCCCGTTGCTGGTGTCCATCTCGTGAAGGGCTATTGGCTCCTCCATGTTTTTCTGGAAATAAAAAATGCCAGGGATGTTAATAAAGATTGGAAAAGCTCCTGTACATCAAGGGAGGGTCTAAATCATTAACACTCTGTRGCCAGTGAGCTCCCAGGGTGTCTGAACCACCCGGAAAGATCCGTGTGTTACAACAAACACTGGGAATGTTCACAAGCTGATTCATTCCCCAGGGGCATTTTAATCAGTAATTTAAATAAAAACAGGAGCCAGGAAAATTCACCAAGTCAAGGGAAATATGTGACACAGTGAGTGCCTTGTGTCAGTGGGATGGGATGTGTGATGGATGATGGGATGGAGCCTCCTTCCCTGGAGACCTTCAAAAGCCACCTGGACACAATCCAGGTGGTCCCTTCCACCCTGAACCCTCCTGGGATTGTCACTGTCCTGCTCTGCACAAAGTACAGAGAGAAGKGACCTTCCCACAGCCCCTCTGCTCCCTGTGCATCTTCCCCTCTTCTCCCTGTTTGGCTTGGATATTGGGATGTGCATTTCCAACCTGCAGCTCCTGCTCAGTTCCTTCACTGAGAAACCACACAGCCAAAATCACTGAGGCAGGAGCAGGCAGCAGATGGAGTGGAAATAACCTCAATATTTAAATTTAGGAAGAAATTCTTTCCTGTGAGGGTGGGGAGGCCCTGGCTCAGGTTGCCCAGAGAAGCTGTGGCTGCCCCTGGAAGTGTCCAAGGCCAGGTTGGAAGGTGGGACAGTGGAAGGGGGTTGGAATGAGATTGGCTTTAATGTCCCATCCAACCCAACCCATTCCATGATCCCATGGCTRCAGGGCTGGGATGGGGACTCCACAGACACGTGGAGCACAGGGCTCCAGTTTGGGATCGTACCGGGTTCCACAGGGCCAGCTGCCTCTCGCTCATGCGGCTGAAGCCGGTGGTGAAGATGTTCCCATCYGCCAGGAAAATGGCTCGCATGGGCCGGGCTCCCTCGTGGGTTTTCTCTTTCTCCTGGAACAGAGGAGCAGATCAGGATTAGCAATAAGGAAAAAAAACCTTGGAGTGGTGGTTCCTCTCTGGACACGCTGCTCCTCCACGCAGGAGGAGTTCCAGGAGCAATATCCAAAACTCTCCTTCCCTTCTGCTTGATAAAAAACCCAACCACTGAAAACTGCAGTGGACATTCCTGGCTCRTTCCAGCTTTGCCAATCAGCCTCTTGCAAGGCTGAAGGAAAACCTCTTTGTGAGCTACAACTAAAGCTCTGCTTTGCCTGCACAACTCTGGAACTGTAATTATACAAAAGGATTAGATGTGGAATTACACTCCTGCAGGTTTAAAACTGAGCCCTAAAATCCCAGTTCAAACACTAATCCCAATAAACCCAGACAAATCCTTCAACYCCTACTATTCCTCCCGTAATTTTTGAAGAAAGCAGCTGAACGTGGTGYATAAACCAAGCAAGAAGGTTCTTTCTTCCACATTTTCTTGCTCATTCCCTGCTGGAGTGAATCCAGCTGTTTCTTTAATGATTAATCAAACCTACAGCAACGATTTCTTGTTTCCTGGGGTCGATAACTCGGACTTTTTTGTCTTTGGAAGCTGTGCAGATGAGGCTGCCGTTGCGATTCCAGCTGACGTTGTAGATCATGTCCACGTGCATGTCATCCAGGTTGATGAGGGCTTCTCCTGTTCCCACATTCCAGATGATGATGGCGTTATCACAGCCTGAAATGGAAAATAACAGCTGGAAATAACAGCTCAAATCACAGCATCGGGGTACACAGGGGAAAAGTCAGAGATGAGGAACACGGGATAAACCTACTCCAGTTTTTTTGGGAATCAAAACCCAAACTGGGAGTGCAGGAGGGATTTTTATCAATGGAAAGCACCCAGTTCATCCAACAATCCAGCTGAAAGGATTTGCTTCATTCCTTGGGATCCAACTCATGGAAGCCTCAAATTGTGCCAATGGGTAATGAATTATCCAATTTATTTCCATAATGATGTGACTGATTTTCAGTGGTCAAAAGAATCTCATTCCATGGGCTGTACCAGCCAGGGAGACAATTTGGAAAATGCTGACCATGAAAGCTTGTGGGAGGAACAGCTGGAYTCTGGGATACTTTGCAGGGATCAAGAGAAAGAAGAAACACTTGGGCCTGTTCTAGAAGTATATGAGAACAGGGATGTTGGGAATGCAGATGTAAATTATTAATGCAGATCAAATAAAGCCGGGAACAACTTTCATACTCTGATTCCAGACAATTGCTTGGGGTTTATCCATGTAAATTGAAGATAAAAAAGGCTGAGATACAGAGGGGGCTGTGAGCCACGTGTCCCAGTGTTCCCAGCTACCACCATGGGTCTTGTGATTCACAGGGATCTAAGGGATGTGAGCAGCTGGGAGAGGGAAAAAGGACAAGGAAAAGCTGGAGTGGGAGGAAAGCAGGGAGAGGTGGCTGTGCCCCATCCCTGAGCTCCGTACCTGCGCTGAGCAGCACATTCCGTGCCGTYGGATGCCAGGCCACGATGCCGACTCTCTTGGAATGGCCTTCTAGCACTACCACGGGCTCTGTCAGGGACAGGGTGAGCCCATTCTCGGGAATCTGCCACACCTGGAAGGGGAAGGGGAAGGAAAGCTGGTGAGCCAAGGCTGGTGAGCCAAAGCCGGTGAGCCAAGGCTGGCCCCGCCGAGGAACGCGTGTCTCAGCTGCTTCCCGCATCCCGCAGCCGCCGGAGCTGTCACCSCTCCTGTAAACAGGAAGGGAATTGGGGAGGGAAGCATTCCCAGCTGTCAATAAACCCTTGGCTGATCCGTGTGGAACATCCTTCCTCACTCGTGTGCCAGCACAAACCCACAGCTCCTGATGCTGCAGCCCTGCTTTCTCAATGTCTGTGGGCCTGCTCTGCTCCCGTCCTGCTGAGGAGTCGGAAAAATCTCCAATTCCACGGGAACAAGCTGCTGTCATTCCAAACTGTGCTTGTCCCTCAGAGGGATGACACTTCAGCTCTACCACTGCCTACTTTTGATTTCTTTAGCAACACCAGTGATTTGTTTTCCCATTAAATTCAGGCTCTTTTCAGATCCCATTTAATCGGGGAACAGTGGTTCAGTGCTAAAAGATGCCAGAGCAGCCTAAATTAGCATTGCAGGACTGCTTGTTCACTTCTTGCCTGATTTCACAACCTTCCTGTTGCAAAATTCCTCAGGGAAGGGCCCCCAGGAGGAGGAACAGCCCCTCAAATGTGCCAGAGCACTGGAATTCCAGCACAAGGGTTTTCCAGCTGGGYAGTGACCAGGGAATGGGACAGACAAACCCATCACCCCAAAGCCCCAGGGCAGGATCAGCCCCACCAAAACTATTCCAGCAATTCAGCACTGGACAATCATCTTGGAATTGGATCTGACCTACATAGAATATATTAAAAAATTACATGGGAATGACAGGGAGCCCCTCGGGGAGCAGTTGGGGCTGCTGAAGGTAGATGGCAGCATTAGAGCACGTTTCCTTTGCTTCCCATTGTTTGCTTTTCCTGGAGTTGGAGAACCGGGCTTGCCAGACCCTGCCCACGATGCCCAACAAGCTGTGGGATGCGAGGGAGTGGATTTAGGAAGCGAGGCAGATGGAGGTGTGTGATGGACACGTGGATTTCTGTGCTAATCCCTGTTTTTCCCTTCTCATGGGGATYGCTGGTGCTGGAACAAGACCCAGAGAGACGCAGAGATTCCCTCTAAATAACCCCAAAATWATTTAGCTTTTCATGGACACAGCTCCCAGTTCCATTCTTCCCAGCATCCCAGGAGGAATGACCATGATGGGAACACTTCCCTAGGAGAGAATTCCTCTGCAAGGGATGGAAATGGGCATGGCCCCAAGGCTACCAGAGCTCAAGGAGCATTTGGACAGCGCTCTGARGCACAGRGTGGGATTGTTGGGGTGTCTGTGCRGGGCCAGGAGCTGGACTGKGTGATCCCTGTGGGTCCCTCCCACCTCAGGATATTCCATGATCYTGTGGAAATCCCTCTCTGCCWTCCCRCTCTATGGAACAGCACTGGTGACACAATGACATCAACAGAGGCTTTCACCAGCCTGATTTTAAAATGGGATTGCAAACAGGAGCTGCTCAGCCTGGAAAACCAGGATCTCATCCTGCTCATTTCCCACTCCCCACCAGCTCCACCAGTGACTGGATCCAACCCCTCGGAGGTTCTGCTGAAACCCAACACGCCTGAGAACCTCAACAAATCYCCTCCCCTGCCCCTGCCAACAAAAACTGGGTTACAAAAGGTGTCAGCTCTGAAGAAACAGCTTTTTTCCTGCCACTCAGGGAGTAACAACCTCACAGCAACAGTTTGGAACCCGTCTGTGMTGGGAATTCCATGTCAGTCTGGTGCTGCTCTTAATCCCAAAACTGTGGAGGGTCTCTCGGATGAGACACGGGGCTTTGGTGAGGTTTGTGTTTTTCATCATCTGCCTTCCTGCATCTGTGGGGTTACATGGGATWTTGGGAAGGAATCCCCTGTAGCTRKGAGCAGCTGCAGAGCAGTGAAATGCTGGGAAGATCACAKACTATTGACCCAATAATCCTGCCTGGTATTCCCAAAAATAATAAAGGAATGAGYGTGAAAGGTCAGGGCATGGTCCCAACTGGCCCAGCCCCTCGTTCCTGCACAGGGTGGGAGCCTGGCCTGAGTCTGGGATCAAATCAGGTTCACAGGGAAATTACAGAACTTTGGATGCAGGATTTACCCTGCGAGGGTGAGGGCTCAGGATGACCCCAAGGAAACCTTCAAATGCAGGAGGATTGACTGGGCATTAGGGAGAGTTTGTCAGCTTTCCCTGCTGTAGGTGTTWGGGTGTTTTGGGGGGTTTTTGATGTTGTCATGGCTGTTTGTTTGTGCAGGAGGAAACGGAGCCGTGGCACAGCCGAGGGAGAGGTTTGGGGCTGCAGGAAGAGCAGGAGGGGAAGGTTTTGCACAAACAGCACATGAGAAACAAAACAAAGCAAACTTTCCTTCCATCCCCTTTAAAGAGAAGCAAAAACTGTCTCATCTGGCTCTGCACAAGCTGAAAAGAAGATTAATTCCATGCCTAGAAAAAATGTTAGCTCCTGTATCATATATATTAATTTTTATCACTTTAAGTAAGAAAATAAATGAGTTTGAGCCTGGATTTATCCATGTCCCTGCTCCCACCTGCAGGAAGAGCTCCTGATACATCGTTTTTGTAGGGTCAGAACTTCTGGTTCTCCCTGTCCTGGTTGGTGGCCCAGGCCACTGCAAGGGCTCTCTTTGATTTTTAAAGGAATCTCCTCCATCACATAAGCTCTGCTCTGACCTTTCCACACAAATTCCTTAAAATCCACCTTCTGCCGAAGGAAATTTTCCATATCTGAGAAAGGGCCTCGATACCATCTACAAACCTTTATCCACTAAAACATTTTCCAGAGGAATGAAAAGCCTGCAGTTTATCAGACCCATGCAGCACAACATCAAGCAGGAATATTTAAGTGATTCCTCATTTGTTGGCACGAGGAAACAATTCTTCCAAGGAAAGAGGCCACAGGAGGCATCTGCAAGGGCTCTAAAGGAAGCTTTGGAGAGGGATGTCAGGTTCCTCCTCCTTCCCAGTCCCCATGTCTGCTATTCCCAACACCAAACCTGTCCAAGGTTTATGTGCAGCTGTTGTACAAATAGGGAATTTCTTTAGAGGAGAAGGTTTATGGATTTGGAAAGGGCCAAATGAAGCTTCCTTGTGCCACAYAGGGGCTGCAGAGAATCAGCCCTCTCCACCTGCAGACAGTGGTTTGCACCTCAAATCCATGTTCTCCCCACCAATACCATCCCAAATCCACATTTTCTTCCTTAACRCCATCCCAAATCCACTTTCTCTCCCTCAACGCCAAAACAAATCCATGCTCTCTCCCTCAATCCACGTCTGGCTGAAATTGCTGAGATCTCGTGTGGCAGAGTGTGAGCTCCTAAATCCCCAAGTGCCAGGGCACAGATGGTCTTTAAGAACAAGGTTTTTTTTCTCCAGCAGCTGGAATTGCCACAGAATCCCACACAATTTCCTCCTCCACGTCACTTTTCCTCGCCTYGCCCCAGCAGAGTTAGGAGCCCACAAACAGCCACAGGTCCTGTAAAATGCCCTGGGTTTATTCCATTCAGGCTGCTCAGGAGGCAGGACCCAAACCTTTTATTGAGGAAAACAGGATGCTGAACTATCCACTCCAGGCTAGAAAAGCAATTAAAGTTGGGAAAGCTGATTAGCTCATTCCCAAAGTCCAAGCCAAGGATGGCTCTTTATGCACCAGTGCAGTCCCAAATTACTCAGGATCCATCACTTCCCATTCCAAACCTCCTGCTAACACACCCCCAGCAACTTCCAAACCCTGGGCTGCACATCCCCGATCCTGGAAGCGCAGCAAGGACTCACCTAATTCCACCTTCCACTCCAGACAGGACACACCAAACACAACCACGAGGGTGCAAACCCACAGGCAGCTGCACCCCGGGGCCTTTCCACATGGGTGCTGCCTCCAGGGATGGAGGGGAAGCTCATCCCCACTTTGGGGATTCAGGAGTTCAGTGGGAGGTGCAGATTCCCAGTTTGTGATCACATCAGGAGCACTCAGACAAGCAGTTGGACAACTTGTAACCAAACACTGCTGGGTTTTCTCCACAATTCAATCCCTCTGGAGCCTCCCAACATATTTCTCATTGCACTTGGATTAGAGACTTATTTTGCCTCTGAGGAGGCAGCTCTGGGCCTTCACTGATGCTCACGTTTCAGAAACATTCCCAATGCGCAGCTTCTCCCGCATCCCTCCAAAGCTCAGTTCCAGCCCAGTAGTGAGTGTGGCAAACACAGAAGTTGTTGTTTTGTTTAATATTAAATATAGCCCATTTTGTTAACATGCTTCAGCTTCCAAGACTGAGAGATCACAGGCAAGAGCTGTCCCAGGAAAAACCTCTTGGGATGAATCCCCTCCCAAACATTTTAACGATGAACAGAAGCAAAGGAATTTATCTGACATGATCTATAATAAGATTTCAATATAACATTCAGCCTACAGCATTTCTAAATATGGCCAAAGATCCCTGGAGTTATTTGGCATTATTTCATCTTCCAAGGATTTTCTTTCACTTATTCTGCTGTGTTTGCATACACAGGATTCCACATCCGTCACGGAGCGAGCTCGGCTGCTCTTCCAAGGTAAAACAGGTCTCAATTCAAGGCTGGCAGGGGCAGAATTTAGGATTATTTGTATTTATTAATAAAAAAGCCCTTCTGACACCTGCTCATGACCTGTAGATACAGGGAGAATTTGAAGCAACTCCCTGAAATGAAGGGTTGAAGGAATCCTGGAACTCATTCCCTTCCAATCCCTACCTCTTCCCAACACACAGCACTGCATCCATTGGGATATTTGAGCTAAGGAWCCACCTGTTCTGCAAAGCTCCACAAATCAGAACACTTCACCAMAGGCTGGCACTCTTCCTTCTAATTCCCATTCCCAAACATCAGACAAATGCCCACAAAAAGGAAAAATGGAAAAAATTCTTCCCTGTGAGTGTGGRGAGGCTCTRGAATGGATTTCCCAGAGATKYTGYGGYTGCCCCATCTTTGGAAGTGTCCAAGGCCAGGTTGGACAGGACCYGGAGATGYTGGAAYGGGCTGAGCTCCAAATCCCTTCCAACCCAAACCTTTCCACGATGACCCTGCCCTCACCTCACCTCAGAGGTGAATTCAGGAATAGCAGAGCATCCTTTGGAGCAGGAATTTCAGCAGGGAGCAAAGGGAACACTCACCATGACRGTGCAGTCCTCGGAGCCGCTGGCGATGACCTGGTCATTGTGGGGACACCAATCGATGTCCAGCACCGGCCCCGTGTGGCCACACACTGTGGGGTAGGAYTTGTCAATCCTGCCTGTCTGGAGGGAAGAAGGAAAAAGAGAGCTGTGATATCCTGAAGGAAGTGYTTCCCAACCCTCTGCTCTTTTGCTTCAACAATTCCATATTGAAACTCATGGATCAGCAGAGGAACCAAACCAGCAGCTCTTCTCCAGCATCAAGGAGCTGGAAACTCCCCATGGAGTGAGAGAAGGGTTCAGAGATCCAGCACAGGAGGATGTGATCCCCAGGGAGCCAGTGGGATTTTCCTGCCCACACCTCACCACCTGCTGTGACACCATGCCTTTGTCCATCCCAAATTTTTGGGAAGAGCAAAGCTCTGGTTTCATCTGTGCTTCCCAAGAGGAACAGCTGTAGACAACCAAGCTAAAAATGTCATTGGAGGGCGTTGCTGATCACTGAATTTATCAGGTCTCCCTGTTTTTTTAACACAGAAGGATTTTGCTTAGMCAGGAAATTTTTAGGATGCAGTTGTGCAGAGGAAAATATGGTTTTTAGGAATAAATGTTGCCAGCAGGAGTGTGACAGCCACACCTGATCCACCCCTGCCTCTCCATGGATGGAGGACCAGCATGTGCCAACATAAAGCTCCTTACAGGGATAGCATTTCCAAAAAAAAAAAAAGAGCAAATGAGCCACTTAAATATGAACTGGGACAAATCCAGTGATTCCAACAGAGCTGATGCCAACTTTCCCCCTGGGTCYATGTTTTGCTGAAGAGCCCCTCAAGATCCTGAAGCACCTGATCCCCCCAAGAGCTGATTCCACAAACAAGGAAGAAGGGAAAGGAAAATCACTCTCAGCACCCTTCCCTCTCTTAGCCAAGCCTTGCACACAAGGGAAGCAACATTTAAAATACTGAAGATGCACAGCAGTAGCAGCAGGGTGAGYAGGAAACTCCTCCACTTCCAGAGCCACACCCCTGGTCCTGCTCCACGGGGTTTTGTTTCCAGGGAATGACCTTTTCACRATGAGTGATGGGAGAAGAGAGACAGCAGGGAGAGGTCTGGGATGGGGTCGTCTTCTTTTGTGTTTAACCATGGMTGGAATTTCACTTCTGCCATTGGATGGTAACAGTCCCCAACCTTGGAGGTGACATTCCTTAATGTATTCCTCCCACCCTGCTCCTGTTCCTATTCAAGGGTGATAACCAGAATAATGCTGGACATTGGCTATTGAGGACAACTGACCTGGAGCCCTCTACTAACACCAAAACAAGATATTGATCCTAAAAGAATCCCACTGWTTCCTAAACATCCAAATTTAGGTTTCAAAAGGAAAAAATGTCTCAGCRATTCAACTGCTTTTGGAATTATTAAAAGGGGAAGGGTTGTGGATGAAAAGCCATAAACCTGCCATTCAAAAATTAAAGCCTGTGTAATCCCTCTTGGATGCCACGATGTGAAATAGGATTTAAAAAATTAATATACCAAACTGCCATGTAGAATTCATCCATTTTAATTTACCCAATTAAAACGAGAACCATGCAGAGCACACGGACAGCAGAAGGCACATGACAGGCCACAGACAAATACAGGCCTGAATCAAAAAGGAAAAATAGGACTAATAATGCAAAATGTCAGGGACTGGCTGTTCTGGCTCCCTGGCAGGAATCAGTGGGATCCTCCAGGAGGAGCCCCTGGTAATTATTTCCAGGCTGCACAAGCACTTGTTGGTTTAGTTTTGGGGTTTTGCAGTAATTAATTACCAYGGGGAGAAAAAAACAAAAATGAATTTGAGCAAATTAAACCCCGAACTTCACCTTTCAGTTTTAAACACGATAAAACGGCACAGCCTGAGCAGGAGCAGCCAAGAGCYTGTGACAGCAGTGACACCCAGGAGCTGCTTCCCATCACCTGTGACAGAGCTCAGCTCTCAAACCAGGATCCTGCACTTCCACGAAGAGCGGGGCTTTGAGAATCATGGAATGGATTGGGTGGGAAGGGACCTTAAARRTCACCCAGTCCCACCACCCTGCCATGGGCAGGGACAGCTTCCACTGTCCCAGGCTGCTCCAAGCCTTGGACTCTTTCAGGGWTGGGGCAGTCACAGATTCCTCAAAGCATCTCTGTGGCCTCCTCTGGACTCTCCCCAGCAGCTCCACRTCYTTCCYRTGCTGRGATCCCAGAGCTSGRGGCAGCTCTGCAGGTGGGGTCTCACCTGAGCAGGGCAGAGGGGCAGAATTCCCTGTGCATCACCTCMAAACACCCCCTGTCCCTGCCTGCACCAGCAGAGTGACACCCAAAGCCACTTCCAACAGGGGACAGGCAGGCAGAATGGAGCAGGGTGGAAGAAACAGAAACTTTAAACAACCTCAARCTTCTTTATCCACAAAGAATTATCAAACCAAGAAGAAAAAGCAGAGGAGGAGATGTCCCACCCAGCAGAGGAAGATGATCCCAGGGAGATGAAGAGCCCAGGGGCATCAACATCTTCACTTGGGCACAAGAGGAGAGACTCTGCTGCTCATCAGGGTGCAGGAATAATCTCCAGAATCATTCAGATTGGGAAAGACACCCAAAATCATCCAACTTGTGACTGATCCCCACCTCGTCACCCAGAGCCCTGAGTGCCACATCCAGTCCTTCCCTGGCCACCCCTGGTGATGTATAAAAGTAAACACCAAAGCATCAAAATAAAGACTAAATAAGGATGTAAAGGCACTGCTCGAGGCCCCAGTGGGCGAGAAAGCCCCAGCCCTTGGAGAGAAGCTCCTGCCTTGTGGTCAGAGGCACCAAACGGTCTCTGCAGCGCAGAGGAAACCGCGGTGTTTTCCTGAGCTCGGCTCGGCCGCGCTTCCGAAGGCGCCACATCCGCCCCTCGTCACCAAAACCTTCACCAGGGACCCTCCCAAAACTCTGTGGGGACAGCACAGGACACAGAACCACCCCAGGGCTGAGCCCTCGGGGTGAGGAATTGGCAGGTTTGAACTCAGGGGTGTTGTTTCAMCACCTTTCCACGTCGCTTTTGCAAATTCCATCCACCAGATTCTTCCCCCCGGCAGCGTTCCGCTCCCTGGAGCAGGAATTCCCTGATTTCTAGCTCAGAAGAGCTAGAAAAAACAATATTTGGGGGGTTTGCCAAAAGGGAAAGACCAAGAAAGCTGCAGTAGGGATTTGAAAACCCACCAGGCTGCAAAATCACCAAATTCCATGGTTTTAAACACAATTCCAATCCAATGCCACTGGAACACCACGAGGTTGGCAGCTTGGCTGCCAGCTGGGTGTGTTTCCATGCTACTCTAATGCTCCCAGGTTTGGGGATTTATTTATTTATTTGTAAAATGTAATCTTTTAATTAGGAGAGGATTTAAAATAAATCTCAAGTGCTGATACACAGCTTAAAATTAACTTCAAGAAATTCAATCCTTCTCATAATCTGCTGTGACTGTGGGTGGACACATCCCTGATAACTTTTGAAATTTGGAGTTGTATTATATTAATTGTTGGTCAAAAAGGTGAATTTGAGGATTATTAATAAGTTGTCATTGACTAAATACACACTCAATATTCTGTTGTTTCAACAAGGGGTGGATTTGCCTTAATAAATTAAGTGCTTTCATGCATTGCAGAAAAAAGAAAGTYAAATCATCAAAAATATTAAACCCAGATAAGAAGAAAAAAAAAAGAAGATTAAATCCAAAAGGAACAGATAAGCAACACAAGAAAACTGTTCCTAAAAGTGGGAGTTTTATGAATTAATTTGACTGTCTTGTGATCGTTTCTCTGCCAGAAAAGGGCATTTGGTGGCAGGAAACAGCTCATGGATTATGGTAAAAATATCAGGGAGAACAGCTGCTTCCCCAGCCCATGGCTGTGCTCCTTGAAATCTCCATTTAAATTAGGGAAGTGGCATCGAGTTGCACAAGCCAAAGCAGCACCCCCCTCATTCTGCACAAGTTTGAGGAAGGAAATCAGGTCACAACTGCAAAGTTTGAAACCCCAACCGACTGCACCTTTTCTCTGCTAGAGAAAATACTCCTTTTTCCTTTAAATCGTRGATTTTCATTAAAAAATGCCTAAGTTTCACCCAGGGAAGCTGAACTTCTGGGCACTGATCCTCCACCTCTGACTGCAGCAGCTGATCCTGGAGGATGCACTTGGGAGAAAATTGGGATGAAATGGAAGTTCCTGCCTGTGCCCAAGAGTCATCAGTCACCCCAGAGCCCAATCAAGGCATCCAGAACGAATGTGGAAAATTAGGAAGTGTTATTCCCAAAAGATCCACTGGAAAGTCGGGCAGTAAGAGACCACTGTGCTCTCCAAGAATCCCTCAGCAGTGCATTGGATATTGGGCAAAATTTCTTCACTGGAAGGGGGGTCAAGCAAGGAACAGACTCCTCAGGGATGTGGGGGGAAAAAAAGCAGTTGAGGCATTTTATGATATGGTTTAGTGGGAACGGGGGCACTCGGTCCAAGGCTGGACTTGATGAGCTTGGAGGTCTTTTCYAACCTTTATGATTCCATTATTCCATCCCAGACTGCCACAGAACACACATATGCTGGCTTTAAAAAGGAAAAAAAAAAACCCAACATAAACAGTCCTCACACTCCACCTGACCTGCAAAACCCCATCACTCAGGGCTGGGAATGCAGCACAGTTCAGCATTCCCATGGATGTCTGTCCCAGGTTCTACAGGACAGCTCTAAACACACACCAGAATTACATTTAAAAAAAGAGAGACCTGTTGCCCAGAAATGACATTACAATTAAAAAGGGACAAAGTCACTCTTTTGTTCTGTCCCTAAAACATGATTTCCAAAGAATTTCATTCCCTTGCTCCTTTCCAATTGCAGGAAAAGCAATGGGTATTGCAGAAGCTGAGGGTTCTGGATAAAGTTGTAAAACCCTGCTGGAGTTCAGAGGATGAGCATCTATCCAGAGAGAGGGAAAGGAGACAGGGATCATCCCAATGAACTGGGAACAGGTGATTCAGAGCTCCACCAGGCACAACTTCCATTTACTGGAACAGGCCTTAAAATTGCAGAGATATTTCTAAAAATCTCTGACTGTAAAACAGAATGGGATTTGCTGCTTTTTTTTTCCTGGATGAATGAGATCCATTAGCCCCTCTGCCTGCCTTCTCTTYCCTACTACATTAGAACCTGATGATCCATTGAAATCAAGCTGACAGTGATAAATATAAACTTCTTTTTATAGAGAAAAATCCAAGGTGAAATAAAAGGACAAAATCCATCACACTCCCCCTAAAATGGCTGGAAAGGCTCAATAAACCCATCACAGCAAAACCTCCTGATTTTATTTTACACRCAGCTTAGAAAAGGATGATTTTCTTTCCCTCAAATCCTTCCTGGAGGAGTAAGAATCGGGAAGAGCTGCTTAAGAACTGTCATATGCCAAGGGTGAACACCAAGGCCTGTCACTTGCAGAGCAACATATTCCTTGGAGAAGATCATTCCCGAGGTGTGCACGCCCCCACCCAAATGCTAATTGCCTCTCAGGGCACCATCTGATCCCAGATCCTGCAGGAATGCTGCTGGTGTGAAGGGAGCGCAGGAAGGAATCAGGAAAATGGAAAATCTAATAAAAGCTATATCCAAAGGGGACTGAATAAACCTCTGGTAAAGGCCTTACGTAACACAACTCGTGGCTGAACAGATCTTTCTGCATGAACTCAAGACAAAAAAGGAACATTTGCAGCAGGTTTTACTCGGAAGATATAAACTGCAAAGAGTTTTGAGGGGGGGAAAGAAATTTGTTTCCAGTTCTGCTGAAGCACAGACACAGCACCAGAGCCAACCCCTGAATCCAGGTGTTTCCAAGTCATCCTCCCCAACATATCAGCAAGCCAAGAGCATTTTTATCTGGTACCTTCCCTGCGTAGCCAGAATTTTCCCTGGGATAAGGCTCAGAGCAAACCAATTCTACAACCCCAGCCCAGAACAAGCAGGGAAGTTTCCGGTTCTTCCCTGGTGTGCACAGTTAATGCTGATTACCCTGGCTCTTATCACCTACACAGCCCTGACMGAGAGGAATTACAGCTTTTCCAAACTATGTGGCTCATTCCAACAGAGGCCAACCCTCCAGACCAAGCAACCTGTGGGAATTGRACTGTCTGATGCTCAGCGGCTCCTGCCGGAGCATGGGAATGGCGAGTTCCTGGCAAAGCCCCTGCACATGTGCGTGCAAGAAAACAGGAAGTTCAGACAAAGCATTTCCACAGCCAGCAAAGCCGGCTCGGYTGCACCGGCTGCGGCTACTCCGGGAGCCGCGGGGATGAAAACGGGATGCAGCCCCTCAATTTCTCACACCGTGACCTGGGGCGGGGGCCAGGAGAGACCCTCAGCAGCACGTGGGTGCTCGGGACGCGGACTGAACGCGGGTGCCAACGGGTTAATTCGCGCACGCACGGGTTGTATCCCACACACGGGTTAATTCCTGCGCGCATTGCCGCGCTCAGGGGTTAATTCCCGCGCAGACGGGTTAATTCCCGCGCGCACGGGTTAATTCCCGCGCGCACGGGTTAATTCCCGCGCACTTGCCGCGCCGCGCCCCCGCCCCCGCCAATCAGCGCGGCGGCCGCGAGCGCTGCCATGACCATATATGGTAAAAAGCCGCGGCCGCCGCAGTGCCGCTGCGGCGAGCGCGGGTGCGCGCGCGCGGAGGGGCGGGGCTTGCCGGGAGGGGGCGGGGCTTCCTCGCTCCAGCCGCGGTGTCCGTTCTACCCCCCCCCGCCCCAGCACATGGATGTGGGATGAGGGGTTCCCAGGGGATCATCCCGCCCCAAAAACACCCCCAGAACTCCCGCCCAGGGCCGCGAGGGAGCTGGGAGCCGCCTGCTTGGCAGCGATTAACCCCGGCCGCAAAAAAAATCCCCCTGCAATATCGTTGAAAATTGGCAAGAAAAAGCACGTTAAAATGAGTAAAATGCCCCCTTTTCTGTGCTCACCCCTCAGCAAGGGTCAGCCACATCGCAARTAATTCCCAGTGAGCCGCAAAGCGCTGGGTTTGAGCAGCCACGATGTTATGGGACATTTTCCCTGCAGATTTGCAGCAAGTGTATTTTTATGGCTCWATTTTAAAATCATCCCAAACCCATGGCTGAGAACTGCTCTTATTTTTTTTTTTTCTTCCCCTGACTATAACAAGAAGGATTTTGCTGCGGGGAGCTTAAGTATCCCTGCTAAACGGGCTCAAAAAGAAATCCAAATGTTATTTAGGGTGTTGAAGRAACTGAAGGAACAATTTCATCAGCCCAGGCTATAAAAATAAATGCAGAACACAGGAACTGGTTAGAGCRGAGCCAGCAAAGCACCGCATTGCAAAAGAACGTGTCAGGCTGGGGTGAGGGACACTGCTCCTCCAGCTTCCCATGGAACCTCCTCAGATGTGGGTATTCAATGGCTGTGGAAGGCAGGGATGGAGCTGAGGGCACCAAGGCAGTGATAAATAGAGGAAGGGTGGGAGGAAGAACAGAATGGATGTGAAAATAACRCCAGAGATAAGGCGGCACTTAAAAATGGAAAAGGCCAGGGCACCCAGAATTAGCAGGAATTTYTGCCAAGGACTGAGAAAACACAGAATCATGGAATCGTTGACGTTGGAAAAGCCCTCTGAGACCATTGAGTCCAACTGTTCCCCCAGCACTGCCAAGGCCACCATGTCCCCAAGTGCCACATCCACACAGCTTTTAAATCCCTCCACTCCATCACTGCCCTRGGCAGCCTGTTCCAAWGCYTGAGAACCCTTTCCATGAAGAAAATTTCCACAATATCCAATCTAAACCTCCCCTGGCACAACTTGAAGCCGTCTCCTCTGGTTCTGTCCCTTGTTCCCTGGGAGCAGAGCCTGACCCCCACCTGGCTGCCCCCTCCTATCAGGGAATTGTGGAGAGCCAGAAGGTTCCCCTGAGCCTCTTTTTCTCCAGGCTGAGGTCCCCCAGCTCCCTTATCAAATTTGTGCTCCAGACATTGGGATATAAGAGAAAAGAGATGCACATCCTCTGCCATCAGCATCTGTGCCATGATGCAACTGAACAAGGAATTCCTCATCCAAGGCTGTGCCACCACGCGTGGTCCAGGCAGGACTAGGACACGTGGCCTAAGGATGAGCCCAGAGCAGGGAAGGGCTGCTCATCAGACAAGCAAACTGAGCTATTTTGGGAGGTTGAGGTTGGGTTTGGCTTTGCTTAACACAATGGAGAAGCTGCTGGCCCTGCTCTGCCCTCACCGGGTGGGAAGTTGTGCTCAATCCTGGGCACTAATTCTGTATTCCACWGGGCAAATCTGGAAGTGGAGCTGGGGAAGCAGCACAGGCCTGATGACAGACTGAGGACAATTTAACCATACACTTAAGAGAGGAGCTTCAGGGTCACAGAGAAAAGAAACGGTGCAAAAAAAGACTTTTGATCACAAGAATTTGCTGGTTAAGCATCAGAAAGAAATGAGAAGAATCTCCTTCTGAAGATGGATGTGGCTTTTCCGTGCAGGAGCAGGGGCAGCAGGAATGCCTTTCTTGGAACCAGCTCACTCCTTTGCATCCCTCCCATGTGGGGCTGCAAAGAGCAGTTGGGCTCAGGTGCATTCCTGAATTCAATCTGCAAGGAGCAGTTGGATTCAGATGGTTCCTGAATTCAATCTGCAAGGAGCAGTTGGATTCAGATGGTTCCTGAATAAATTCTGCAAGGAGCAGTTGGATTCAACTGGTTCCTGAGCGAAGTGACAAAAAAAAAAAAAAAAATAGCTGAATCCCTGACAGTAGAAAGACCTGATCATAAAGAAGCTTCTAAAATATGATTCCACATGGAAAGTTCTGCCAGAATTGGCTCCGATTACTCAGACAAACAGCTTGTTTGTTGTGTTTAATGTACAGGAAGCATCAGACTGATTACAGACATTAAACACATTCATACATGGCACCACCGAGCAGCGTTTGTCACCACAGCCGACACTTCCCAGCCTTCATTATTCCCAAAGAAACGCCGGGRTGACAGCACAGCCGAGCAGGTAATTCAAGAAACATTCCAGCAGCACTTACCTTGTGCAGAGGCAGCACCAGGAAGGCTCCCCCACCGCTGGCATCCACGATGATGGCCACGAAGCGGGGGTTGACGGCGCAGAAGGAGCTGTCCCAGGTGACGCGGGACACGCGGATGTCATCGTAGCACTGGTCGTTCTTCACMGCCTGCCCGAAGACGTGCCGGAATTTGCTCTGTCGTACCACCCGCCTCATGGTGTCTGCAGAGGGATCAAAAAGGAGGGGATCAGTTCAAGGGGAAGGAGCTCCTCATTGTCCAGGAGATTCCTTGGACCTTCTCATCAGTTCCGTCGCCCTGCGTCCAGCAATGTGGAAACACAGGTTTGCTCGCTATCTGTAGAGTCATGGAATGGTTTGGGTTGGAAGGGAAAAAATTCCAGAATGGTTGGGATGGGAAGGGCCCTCTGGAGATCACCCAGTCCAACTCCATGCCAAGATATGGTCACCCAGAACAGGTGACAGGAATGTGGGTGGGTTTGGGATGTCTCCAGAC
>NW_026623572.1:450396-467055 GCF_030028575.1 Malurus melanocephalus
TCCGTCGCCCTGCGTCCAGCAATGTGGAAACACAGGTTTGCTCTCTATCTGTAGGGTCATGGAATGGTTTGGGTTGGAAGGGAAAAAATTCCAGAATGGTTGGGGTGGGAAGGGCCCTCTGGAGATCACCCAGTCCAACCCCATGCCAAGATATGGTAACCCAGAACAGGTGACAGGAATGTGGATGGGTTTGGGATGTCCTCAGACAGGGACACTCCACGCCTTCCCTGGGCAGTCCCAGAGCTCTCCACACTCCACGGAAAGAGGGTTGAGGAAGAATTCCACATGGTTTAGTTTATGACCATTGCTCCTCATCCTGCTGTTGGGCACTGCTGGAAGGAGTCTGGCACCATCCTCTTGGCACCAAACACCATCAAGCTCATCCCATTCCACCCCCTGCCATGGGCAGGGACACCTTCCATGTGTCCAAGCCCCATTCAACCTGGCCTTGAACACTTTGAGGAATCCTCCACCTTAAGACCTGCCAAATTCTCAACCAGCTTTGTCTTTTCCTTCTTTTATAAAGTAAAATTTGTAGGTTATTTTGCATCCAGCCCAAYCCACTGCATTTCCAGGGGGCTTTTACAGAATTTGCCAGTTAAGCATTAATTTCCCCACTGTAAATGTGTTCCTTGACTGCAGTAAAGGAAGYTCCTAATCCTAAAAGCAGTTTTTAGACAAGTCTCCACATATTTTCAGGGATAAATCTAGTCTTGGATTGAACTTGTTTACTTTCAAGTCAGACAGGGTCCAGGAGATGTAAATAAAAATGCAAGCTCTCAAAATCCGGTGTTCCTGTGAAGTGGTTCCACATGTTCCCTAGCTTCCAGTTCTTTCTTCTAACTCCAAAATCTCCCTTAAAAAAATTAGTTTCCTAGGCAGAAAGKAGTAATGGAAACAAGTTAATGACTCCAATTAACTTGGTGTGTCTGTAGCATTTCTTGAGAAAAATTATTTTCAAGAATGCTGGAGTTAGAATAGAGGGAAAGGGAATCAGTGTGGAAAATTCCAGCACCTGGGAGAAGACATAGGCACAACACCAGCCTTGGARTACAGATAGAACCTACAGAGCCCTTGCATTTGGGAAGGGCTTTTCCCWCCATACCAAACTTCCTCCTTCAGAGGAGAAGGAGCAGAAGAGGAGCCTCCATACAGCATCTTGCTTTTACATATGGGAAAAATATTTCCCTCCCAGTCTCTAGGGAAAGCAAAAACAAATAAAAAGGGGRAAAAAGCAAAAATAAGCAGAGTCCACCTCCTATCTCGCCTCCTAGAAGGTCCCCAAGCACATGGAGAGGCTGGGAAAAACTGCTCAGTTCCTGGAGCTCCTCACTCCAGAGTGAGAGACTGGGAATGTGGCTGYATCCCTGCTCCCTGGCTGTCTGCTGCAAACGTGATGAAAGCTTGGAGGATGTCTGTGACTGCAAAGGCTTTGCAGGGAAGCGCCGAGCGTTGATGGCTGTTTTGTAGTCTGGGAGGTTAAATAAAAAATTAACAGCGACAAAAAGCGGGATAACTGCAGGGAAGCGCTCATCAGAGCYGGGAAATGCCACGGAATGTGTTTGAAGAGGAGGAAAGTGTTCCAATTAACAGAACAGACAGCTCTGCAGTGAAACTCTCTGGTTCKGCATAAGGGAAAAGAAGCAGGGGATTTGTTTTCCATCAGAGTCCATTTGGGAACTGGCACTGGTCATTTCCATAGCAGCTYAGGGATGTACCAGTGCCACTGAAGCCACCAATGTGCCCAATCCACACTGATTTGGGGTCAGTTTTGTGATGGGGACACATCTGTTCCAGATGTGCACCAAACACCTTCACACTGAGCCACCGGTGACTTGAGCCCCACATGGTGGTGACACAAAGCTGAGGGTGCCACAGTCATTCCCAGCCACAGAGAGCAAGAAGAGTACCCCACAGTACTTTTTCCATGCTGATATTTTAAGGCTAATTAATTATTACGACAAAACAGGTTTTAAATGCAAAATTTTGGGAAGAACTGAGGTGTTTAAGATGTCCACGGAGAAAAGCTGTATGGAAATTGTTAATGATTTCTATCTTATTAAAGATGAACTTGGGCTCCCTTCCTACTCCCATCAGTCACTGAAATTGTGTAATGCACTTTCTGCCAACTGTTTCCCTCAGAGCACAAATCAAAGACCTTGTTCCACGCTGGACACACCCCGGAACACCGGAGTGCGATGGGAAGTCATAAACCAGGAACTGCTCTCCAGCTCCAGCCAGCAGGTGAGAGCACAAAGTAAAATCATGGAATGGTTTGGGTTGGAAGGGACCTTAAAACTCATCTCATTTCACCTCCTGATATGAGCAGGAACACCTTCCATGAATCCTGTCCAACCTGGCCTTGGACAACTGGCATGATCCCAGCCTCACCAAATCACGCCCAAAGAAAAGGTGAATTTCAACTGCAAGATGCCCAGATGACAAGAAATGCTGAAGTCTCAAGGTTCAGTTAAGTAAGACACACCATAAAATTGCAGTTCCACGCCCAGTTCCTGATTTGTGTCGACTCATTCCGAGCCCTGACAGACACTTTCATCCCAAGGGCTCCTCCCAGAGATGGGAGGGCTCGGCGTCACCCCCACCTTTCCTCCTTTCCACCATGCCAGGTGACCCCAGGCCATCCCCAGGACATTGGGAATGTTCTCCCAAGCCCAACTCACACCCAGCTCAGCCCTTTCCCACCTGGAACACCCCTTGCAGTGAACCCTACTCATCATCTGCCTGCACSACTCAACCAGGAGCAGGGAAAAGGYTCCTGCTTTGTGCATGAATTTCYAGAAGTGTTCACCCCCYGGCAACGTTCCCACCCCGCTGTGAATCCAGATTAAAATCAGATTGCWGGGAAGAAGGTAAAGCGAAGGTTTGAACTTGTCGTGCTGAGCAAACACAGCAAATTGCCTGGAATCAGCATCCCACAGAGCCAGGGGTCTGGGAATGTGGCTGCTCCAAGGCTGGCAATTCAGGTGTGATGGTGACAAAGGATTATTTGTATCGCTTGGATAATTGTATCTTTTCTTCACTTGATCAATACCAGAACAGCAGGAAAAAAAATATTTTCATTTCAAATATCAGGTCCTGGTGATCTGCCACTCCTTCCATCTTCACAGATGAGAAACTCCCTTTATCCCATGGTGAAATCCCACTCCTTTATTTYCCCCATTTCTACCGTTTGATGCAAAGGCTAATCATCTGGTTTTCTATAAATGACTTTTAAAAAATGCAAAGAGTTCAGAAGCATCCAAAAATACCCTTATTTGTTCCAAAGGGATCTGTTGGAACACACCTTCCCTGCCCTCTTCCCCACCTACAGCTCGTCATCCTTAGCAGGAACTCTCTGATGAACACATGGTGAGCAGCCCCCAAGTGCTCATTTCCATAGCAAAGGGAGTGATTCTTGGCGTTGGATCAGAGCCATTTTGATCTGGCTGCTCTCCAAGGAGAAGGAGGGGGGAATGTGCTGCCTGTGGTTGGAAGGAGCAGCGACTGCGGCTCGCTGGGCTCACCAGGGAGAGCAGGTGAAAAACCCAACGGGGGGAGCAGGAGCCTGAGCACCCCAAAAGAGTCCTGTCCCTGCCACAGACTGTCCTTAAACTGGAGGATTGTTTAGTCTCATCTTTGCTTCTCACTCCTGCAGTGCAAAGGATCCCCTTTTCCTCCTCCTCTTCTTCCTCCTCTTCCTCCATCTCCAAGAAAATCCACAGCTCTGACTGCTACAGGTTCTCTCAGCAGAGTCATGGGCTCCTGGCTTGCACAGTTCATGGAATGGTTTTGTTTGGAAGGAACCTGAAAGCYCATCCAGTTCCACCCTCTGCCATGGGCAGGGACACCTCCCACCATGGCCTTGGACACTTCCAGGGATCCAGGGGCAGCCACAGCTTCTCTGGGCAACCTGTGCCAAGGCCTCGCCACTCTCCCAGACAGAATTTTTTTCCAATATCCCATCTAAATCTACTCTCTATTGCCTTAAAGCCATTCCCTCTTGCCCTGTCCTTCCATCCCTCATCCCCAGCCCCTCTCCTGCTCTCCTGGAGCCCCTTTAGGCCCTAGAAGAGGCTCTGAGCTCTCCCTGTAGAGCTGGGTGAGCACCCCAGCTCTCCCAGCCTGGCTCCAGAGCAGAGGGGCTCCAGCCCTCCGAGCACCTCCGTGGCCTCCTCTGGACCTGCTCTAACAGGTCTGTGTCGTTTTTGTGCCACTTTTAGGATTATCAGGTGAGACACCAACACCTGAGATGATTCACCCTAAAGAAAGGCTGATTCAGCCTCTATCACACTTGCAAAAGGATGAGYTGGGTGGTTCAGGGAGCCTTGGGAAGTGACTTTGGAAATACCCAAGTGGGAAAGGAAGTGTATCCATAGCTAACGGGGCTGTGCTGGGGATTTGCTATTAGGAAGTGGACTTGGAACAAAAGCTTTAAAAAAACAAGTTAATTAGATCACTGTCCATGCTGTTAAACCTTGGCTGAGGAACCATCTTCCATCTAATTGCTAGACAGAAAAATATTTTTGAGGGGTAAAGGGCAAATTTAGAGGATTTAAAACCTCCTGACTGGGAGCTGAAAGGCCTTTAAATTTTGCCAGAGTTACAACCCTCAGCAAAATTAAAACAGAAGCACTGGACACCCTGCAAAGGCCTCCACAATAGAAGTGCTGACAGATCTACGGCTGCTGAGCTCCTGGATCCCGCTCGGCCACACACGGCATCTTGGTGGGGACAGAGGAACAAGCCTTCCAATCTCTTATTTATCCCCTCCCTGAGTGACTTTCAGCTGAATTTTACCAAAACTTTGGGTTYATCACCCGGTCTGTGCCCTGTGGACAGCCCAGCCCTTGTGGCAGCTTTTCAAAGGCCCTTGGAAAKGCTGGATGCCGCCAGCCGCGCTCGCACAGGGATACTTTTCATTCCACTCCTTTCTGATCTCCCATCACGATGTGTCACAAGAGCTACCATGAGTTTGCCCATTTTCCTGTTTATAAAGGATTTATCTGTCTCAAGAATCCAACAGATGGATTTCTGTGGCTTCGGAGGGTTTGCAGCCTGCTTATGCAAGAGGAAATGCATCCTGCTAGGGAACACTTACAGGAAAACCCCCCACTAATGGCAAAATCCTGCTCAGCCCATGTGATTGTGATCCCTTCTGGAAAGGGAGGCATTGGAATAAAAGGCCAGTTGAAGTCAGACAGCCGGAGGCTACAGTTAAACAGGGGGTGAGGAGATACAAATCCAGTGGATAGGGAGAACWGCATTCATAAAAGTTTGGTACTTGGTACTGGAAAGGCTCTTCCTTAAATGGAAAAAGTCAAATTGCAGCTGTTGATGGTGAATCTCCAAACTCCCAGTTTGAGCCTTGCTGAGGAGCTTTGGAATAAAGGCCCAGTCTCRATTATTAACAAATGAGAAGGAGATTTAAAATAATAATTATCAGGAGGTCAGTGGTTGGACTTAATAATCTTAAAGGTCTTTTCCAACCTCAGTAATTCAATGGTTCTATTGAATGCACCAGCACCAATTATGAATGATGTTATGGGAAGGACAGGCTGCTAGGGTCAGCAGGGAGAGGGGATGGTGCCATTGGGAAAACCCAGAAGATTTCCAAGTACCAACTATGAGGCCCAAGATCTTCCTGAACACCTGGGCTGAGCCACTTAGGTCTCATCTGCAAAACCAGTGGGTGCTCAGAGCTGGTTTTATAAAAAAAATATAGGAAGTATGTTATAATCCTAAACAAAAACGAGGCCATGGATATTCCAAGCTGCCCCTGGCATGGAGAGAACACCCGAACACCCTCCCTGGGAGCAGGACTGAGCTACATCTGTGGAGCAGTTGGTCATCCTGGAGAYAAGCACTGCAGAAAAGCCCACCAGSAATCTGCTAATTCACTCCTCAGAGCGCTTTGAACATCCCATGGAAGATAAGGTACAGAGCCACACATGGAAGGGAAGACAGAAGCATCCAGAGGGTTTGAAGCCATTAAAACACCCCTTGTGCTTCCTGCTCCTCATGGCAAGGATGGCTCCATCCAGATCCACCCCCTTYCACTATCCCWGGTTGCTCCAAGCCCTGTMCAACCTGGCCTTGGACACTTCCAGGGATGGGGCAGCCACAGCCTCTTCAGGAACCCTGGGCCTCACCATCCTCACAGGGAAGAAATTTCTCCTAMTATCTCATYTAAACCTACCCTYGTTCAGTTTGAACCCATTCCCCCTTGTCCTGTCACTACATGCTCTTGGGAAGCTTTATCTCCCTGTCAGGTATCCACAGAATCAAAAAAACTCAGTCTCGTGACACAAAGTCTTGCAAGACTCGGGTGAGGAAGGAAGTGGGGGGAAAAAAATGTCACGTGGCTAAAAAACTTCAACTAAAAAACTTCAACTAAAAACTTCAGCTCACCCCACAACTTCACATGAAACCTTAGCAGAAAAAAAGGAACAGCCACGAATGCCTTGATGCAGTTTCTGTATAAAACACAATATTATTCCCTCTGCATATCCCTTTTCCAATCAATCCATATCCAGCCCATTGCTGACAGAACTGTTGTTTTCAGCTGTTCAGAGTTATTTAAAACAAAGGTGAACACTACTACAGATGGCCACAATTCCAAAACACATCATATTTGTGTGCAGATTATTTTCWGTCTTTGGTTACTTGAGCCTAGGTTGAGCAAGAGCCTGCCATCTGATTTCACTTCATTTTAAGGACAAAAAGCTGGAATATGAACTTAATACTGAAATTTCCAGCTGTTCTACCACTGGCAAGAATCTATTTTGGGATGGGAACCTAAACCACAAACTACCAGGGAATTTGATTATATCTCATCTGGGGAGCCCAGCACATTCARAAACGTAACATAACCCAAACTTTGAATAAGCTGAAATTTCTGTTCTGGATGAAGYGCAAGGTGTTGGCTGCAACCTGTGAAACACTTGATACAACTCTGGATTTCAGAGCTGTAACCTGAAATGATCATATGAAAACCTCTAGMATATGAAGAACTCTTAAGTCAGAARTGCCTKTAGAGCKCAAATCTCCCAGGATCACTGAGAAGGACTCGTTATTTCCTGAGGGTTTACCTGTGTGTGCTCGCCTCATATCTTCCCCCTGGGGCTATTTTCACTTTGAGATTTCCAGGGATACAATTCATCTTCTTGGGGAATCACCTGGTTGTGGAAGGTGTCCCTGCCYRTGGCAGGGAGGTGGAATGAGATGAGCTTGAAGCTCCCTTCCAAGCCAAACCCTTCTGGGATGATCTTACCACTCCCACACGTTGTCACTGTATCTCCACATCCAACATTACATCATTGACCATAATCTGCAGTGACAAARGGACGCCGCAGTTAAAGTCATTACACTGAACTGAGAGCGTTGTCTGGCTTCATTTAATCTGTGTCATCTACCAGAAAGGCAGAGCAATGAATGCACACAAAAATCATTACACAAAATAATTCAGCAGGAGCCATAGCGGGATGGRTAACAGCAGCAGGAATGGGAGTTCTCCTGCTCACTGGAGCAGCAGCCTCCAAACAACCTCTTTTTTTTTGGTTTATTTCTTTTAGAACATCCTCTGTCAGCTGACACTAAAGCTGCTCCACCTCCTAGGTGGTGGGGGATGTTTTAGGGGATGTTGGGATGGTGGTAATTTACTACAGACTGGGCAAAAAAGGTTATTAAACTGAAACAAGGAGAGCAAAGTGGAGAGGAAAAAACAAAGGATCGAAACCCAGGACAAAACCTCATAAAGATATACGAAATACAAGGCCAAGAGAGCAGGGATTGAACATTCCAGRTRCCTCAGAGTATTCAAATCCAGGTTGGAGCRTGGAAGGTGTCTCTGCCCATGSCAGGGTGTGGAATGAGATGAGCTTTAAGGTCCCTTCCAACCCAAACCATTCAGGGATTCTGTGATCCCTGCATTTCAGCTTCCACTTTTGCTGCCAGCAGAGATGGCTGCAGCGTGGCTGGACACCACTGAAGCTTTTTACTGCATAAGGAAAGGGAATTCTCCCACACGCTCCCACCTCCGACACCGCTGTTCCAGCAGCCGACCACAGAAGGCTGTGGCCTTTCACATGATCCCCTCCAAAAATCCCTCATTTTCTTTTCCAATGGAATAAACACCAGAGAAGCTTCTTTGCACACTGTATCCCATCCACAGCCACGAGACAGAGCGACAGCCTCAACAACAGCCCTGGGAGCTGCAGARACATCACAGGGATGCTCCCTCCTGCCACCCATCCAAGCAGCTTCCTGCCATGGGGAGGAGAAGCAGGGCTCCAGATCCCGAGGGAAACACGAGCAGGAGCGCTCAGCTCTCCCAGGATTTCAGCTAAGAGAAGTCAGTGATAAAATGCTTCTCCCCAGCACTGACCTAGTTCTCTTATCAGAGCTAACAGGGAAGTAGCAATCTGGTCAGAGCTGCTGCCCCAACCCGCTGGATTCCTCTCTCRCTCAAAGATTACATGCCAGCGTTTTCCAGGCCATATTCCCGAGATATGCTGGAAGCTTTTCATTTTTTTGGGCAAAGGTTGGTGGTTACAAACAGAAAAAAAGCTCTTCCCCAGCACAGCTTCAATAAATTCTCACCAAATCACCACCAGATCCCAGCATTCCCAACCATGCACCTTTTTCTAATGGAGTGCTCACAGCAGAAAAATACTGTATTTTCAACTATATTTTCTCCTACAACTCAAAGCAATCAAATCTGCCTAAATGAAATGATTTATTTCATAGGTTCCTATGTGTGTGATAGAGGAGCTCACCAGCAGCACTAGACCTGAAACTCAGCCTCTACCCAGGATTCATCCGTCATCTCTGATGGTAGATTTAAGGAGAAGTCAAGCAGACAGCAGCTCCCAGATGCTGGAGCCTAAAGCACAGGAAGAACAACAYCTGCAGGATTTCCCATTCTGCTGGAGTCAAGAAGAGGTGCACACACAAAAGGAACTCAATTAACACGGTGTTTTCTAAGCACAGTTCCTGGTAAGCTCCAGTGGACATTACTGGAACCATTACCCGCTTCTCCTCGCTAACTTAATTGGATTGTTCCTTAAAAAGTGGCCAGAAGATTCAGTGAGAGTTGAAATCCCAGAATGGTTTGGATTGAAAGGGATCTTAAAGCTCATCCAGTTCCTCCCCCTGACATGGGCAGGGACACCTTCCACTGTTCCAGGTTGCTCCAAACCCTGTCCAGCCTAGCCTTGGACACTTCCAGAGATCCTGGGGCAGCCACAGCTTCTTGTAGACAACCTGGCTACAGGTGGAGCCAGGGCCTCACCACTYTCACAGCCAGGAGTTCCAATATCCCATCCATCCCTGCCCTCTGGCAGTGGGAAGCCATTCCCTCATGTCCTGTCCCTCCGTCCCTTGTCCAAAGTCCCTCTCCAGCTCTCCTGGAGCCCCTTTAAGCATTGGAAGGAGCTCTGGAGTCTCCCTGGAGCTTTCTCTTCTCCAGGTGAACACCCCCAGCTCTCCCAGCCTGGCTCCATGGCAGAGAAGCTCCATCCCAATTCCCAAAGGAATTCAGAAGTTGTTTTCTATTCCTCAGTTACAACACCCCATGACATCCACAAGAAGAAATTCTAAACAGTAAAGGTTTTTTAAGTGACAAAACGTTGCAGCTCCCAGTTCTTCCAGAGCACTGCACCATCAGGGAAGCAGAACCTGCAGAGCCCCCTGCTCCAAACACCAAATACCAAATTAACTGGGACACAAATTCCTCCCAACTCCGGAATAAGGCAGAAACAACAGATCAGCACAAGCAAGGCTCCCAAAGAGCCCGGCCAAGAGTGAGTCAGACTGACCAAACCAGGAGCAGCATTCTCCACATGACCCGGCCTGACCACAGCGGCTCCAAGCTCTGCTGGACCGAGCAGAGCACCCAGAGCCTGCGGAGGAGCCGGCGCTGCCTTGGGGAATGTGACTGGGGAGCATAAGGATGGCCAAGTGCAGTGACAGCACCTCATGGACCAACACCAGAGCCACACATCTCCTGCTGGAACAGCAAACAGGATGGGCCAGAGACCCAGAGAATATCTCAGGCAGACTGGAGGTACGGCAGAGAGCGGCATGGTCCATCACAGTGGAATTTTGAGTGGACACACTCTGCTCCAAAAAGTGTCAATGAGCTCGGCTGAGTAACAGCTTCACCCAAATGCTGAGCCCAAATTCCTCCACTTCTCAACACCCACCCAAAAGGTGAGGCACCCACACTGAACTGCTTTTAATGTTCTCAAAATAACCTCAACAATGGTTAATTGTCAACGACAASACAGCATCCTCACCCCAGGATGTGGAAGGTTAGGGCCGGACAACGCCCGACATCTCAGATTTTAATGCAGTACAAACAAGCTGCAAAATGAATCTCAATGCTCCCAGTTTGAACTGGCGTGTGTTTCTCCACATTTCCATTTGCTGTCCTGCCAGCTCTTCTGGCCAAGCAGCCTATAATTCCAAGAGCACCATTGTCATTCCGTCCCGTTTCCGTAACGTGCAATTTGAAATCAGGGCTGGGGGAGGGAGGACAGGGCAGGAGGAGGCTRAAACTCAAATCCAGATAGTTCCGTCTGCTAACTTGATTTTAAATCCCTATCTCATGGTGCCAATTACATTCYCCCAAACATCTGTTTTAGCAGAGGCTTCCAAGTTCAAACACATTTCCTCTGTCCTACAGATGTTCTTTGTCACTGACCTATCATGGGACGACGCTGAGAGGGCACAACCTGGTGTCAAACACTGAGTGTGACACACAGCACCTTTCTCACCTCTCTGGGCAGCAAAAAAACAAAACTTAACTCAGGGAACTAGATTTAGTCTATTAAGGAGCTTTAATAAACATTCCTGCTGCGCTGTGAAGAAAGATTTCAGATCCAAGAAGGAAAAACATCTTCCTACCCCTGTCCTTGACACATCCACAACAGCACCTCCACCTCTGAGATTCCCTGAAAGRGAGATTCGCACCCACCTCAACACACACTGGGCAAAGGTTGATTCCGTGGGGAATTCTTGGACCTGCAGCTGGTTGCTCTCAGCTGGAGAACTSGTTTCCAGTGAAGAATTACAGCCTGTGCCTGCTGACCTTTAAGCTTTACTTACCTGTTGGCTTGACTGTCACGTTGCTGCACGTGCAACCCACACTCCCAGTCCTTTGGGAATCCCTGTGGCATTCCCAACAGCTCCGGAGGAGCCCGGCCAAAACAACAGGCAGGATTACACCCAGATTACACCCTGCTGGTTTTTATGGGAGCTTTTAGAGTACTTAAGAATTCTCTGAATAGAGCAGAAGATCGATGTGGCAAAGCATGGATACAAAGAACAAAAAGATAACCTTTACCCCCAAAGCAACATCAGGGAGCCAAGGGAAGAGCAGGGAGATAACCTCAGGGTAGCCTGACCCTAACCAGGGGTGCCCACCTTTAAACAGCAGCACCTTAAAACAYCACACAGAACAAATTGTTCCAGAAAGGAGCAATTTTCCTGGCAGTGGCCAGGAAAAAGATGCTGGAAGCACAGCAACACTCAGCTAGAAGTGTTTTGTGCCTACCCCTCAGGCTGTGCTAAAGCAGAATATATTGCAGAGGAATGTCTGGCAACTCGTGTTTGCCTAAGCTGGCTCAGGATTCTCTCCTGCCTTGCAAATTGATCTCAGCAGATCCAAAAATTCAAATAAACCCTCAAAAAATATCACTGAAAACTTAAAAAAAAAAAAAATGTAGTACACCTCCTGTTCTGAACGAGACAGCTTTGGGCCTCCAACCTCCAAGATATGGTATCATTACTATCAGTACTGCAGAAAGGAAAGGAGGAAGAAATTGAGTTGAAAAGTGTAACAATGATAATTTATCCACATGTACACATCCCACCAGGTGTGCTGGGGAAAATACCTGAACCATGTGTAAAACAGCTCCACATAGCAGTGGAGCATACATGCTACAAGTAGTACGTGCTACAAGTATTCCCAGCCTAGTACCTGCCAGACCCTGAGTAAAGCATGTAACCTCACATTCCCAACTTGGAAAGAAGGATACCAATCTGTTTCACAAAGGTATGAAAAAAATGCCAAGGAAATGCCAAGCAGACACCCTGAGTCAGCTGGGGGATCCAGATTCCAGCAGGAAGCAACAAACCATGAGAGCTTTTTAAGTATTTAAAGTGAAAAAGGGACAGAAAAAAAAAAAAAGGAAAATAAAAAGCAACTCCAGGAGGTAATTCCAGCCCTGAGCGGGTGCCTGAGCATTGAGCCTTTGCTGATGACAATCTTYCCTATCAAGCCGTCATCTGCCCAGCATGGCCAGTTTGCCCAGTTCCCAAGGGACAYGCTGCTTACTACAGATTGAATTTGTTACTGCCTGCTAATCCCTGGAGCTGCTAATTACACCCATTATCAGTTTGTCCAGCATCCAGAGCTGGCACACTGTAGGATGTCAAGTCCCCGTCAGATTTACAGACTGGTTTGGGTTGGAAGGGAGCTGAAAACCCATCCCATCCYACCCCCTGYCATGGGGACACCTTCCACTATCCCAGGGTGCTCCAAGATTYRTCWAGCCTGGCCTGGGACACCTCCARGGATCCAGGGGCAGCCACAGCTTCTCTGGGCACCCTGTGCCAGGGCCTSCCCACCCTCACAGGGAAGAACTTCTTCCTCATCTCTAACTCAAATTGCCCCTCTTTCAGTTTGACTCCATTTCTCCTTGTCCTGTCACGACAGTTCCCGATGAAGGAATGCTTGGGAACGGGATGCTGCAAAATGTGCTGCTTTAATACTGCAGATTTTTATGTTTATTTGGGAGAAACAATGGATTTTCAAGGACTCCGGAACATGGTCTCTATGGCAACTATATGCAGAACCASGGGGGAGGGAGGGGAAGTTCCCATATTTCCAGAGTGATTTGAAATCCATTTCCCAGGGATTATTTACACCAGGAACTGCAGGTGCAATGCACTGCCCAGGTTCCTACAGGGATGCAAACAAGGAGTAGTTTCAGGCACACCATTTCCATGGAGTTCTAGGAAATCCTGCTGCTRAAAATGCAGAAATGGCTGCCTTAATATTCAGCTTGGAAGAATTATTACCTGTGTGCTTGTTCCTACATAGATGGCAGCCAAAATCTGRAAAACCACAAGGAAAGCCTGGTCCTTCCTAAAGGAACACTTGGCCTCAAGCACAACTCAGCAACACTCCAAGGAGAGCTGTGAGCTCATCTCAGCATCAGGCTGAGCCTTAATCACTTTAAGTCAGATCCCACCACTGGTTTATTTCCATTKCTCTTTCAAATTCAATTATTAAAACAGGAAAACAAGACAAACCTAATTATGCTGGGCTGAGAGGCCCAGCTCAATGTCAGAGTCACTGCAACTTCTCCCACCGAGCGCCAGACCTCAAACGTCATCACAGGCTCAGCAAAAAGCAGATTAGAGATCACTTATTGTTATCACCAACAAAACACAGACTGAGACAAAGCCAGTGATGTTGAGGAAGCAAAGTGCTAATGCTGAAGAAATTGTGCTTTTCCCYAGTGCAGGTGATTCTGCCTTGATTTTATATCTAAGTCATCAGTACAGAGGAGAAATGGACCAAAAAAACACATTTTTTCACCTCCAGAACAAGGAGATCTCTTCTGTCTGCCACAAGCACATCAGCAGCCTTCAAAAAACACAGRTTTTCCCCTTTGGGAGCAGAGAACATTTTCAGTATTTCTCTGTCAAATTCGTGACCTACAGAGCAGGATTTTAAAGTTTTCAGGATGTTCCATCACAAAATCCTCTTCTGTTTGAGAAGCGCTTTCTTTCTGACTTGTTAGGAAGTTGTCTGCTCCAAGGGATTCCCCTGTCTTACTGGCATCAGGAATTCCATGGGAGAGGGGTAAAGTCAAATTATCCTCTTGCCCAACAGCCGCCTTCTACTTTCCAGCTACATCATTATCTCCAGCCATTAATCCTGATTGGATTTATACTCCCCACACAAACCCATGAGCACAACTAATGGCTGGTATATTCCATTAGGATCCTCTCCAGACAATTTGTTCCTCTAAGGACAAGCCCTGCAAAGCTGCCAGTGGGACCCAGGAGCAGCTGAGCAGTTCTGTGTCACGCTGGTATTTCACATGCCTGTGTGTGGTTTGAGATGCAAAAAGCCACAACAAGTCATGTACTGAACAATTATAACCTCAAAAAGAAACAAATAATCCATTTTTTTTCACGGTTACTCACAGGAGGAAAAGCAGAACAAAGCAATCCTATTAGCAGATAAAAAGAAAGGGCCCAGTAAACAATACCCAACCATACTGGTGTAGCCAACACATCCAGAAAAATGGACTTTCACTGCTGCTTTCCTGAGTCACTCAGCCAAACCTAAAACCTTTTTCTGCTTTATTTTAACTCAGTGTTCACCACCACCTACAACAGTGCACAATATGACAAAAACGAAGCAGATCACATCCTGTCAGCCCAAAGCCACCAATAGCCTGACTTTTCACACATGGTTCCAGGAGCTGACTAATCTGAAGCTCTAAGCAGTTTCTAATCAGTCCAATTTCAGAGTTACCCACCAGAATAYGCCAGCCCAAAAATATTAAGCAAGGGAGACTACAGGGAGCGAGCTAGAAGAGAGCACGGACATTTAATTCTTGTTCTTATGCCCTGCAAAGGCTTAAACTGGGGCACTTCAAATCCTCMGTGAGTTTCTGTTCCAACACATCCTCAGAGAAGGGCTGAGATTATCACAAAAGCCTCAGTAAAACAAAATCAAAACAAACAAACCCAGACTTTAAAAGTCAAGCGAAAATGTGCCTGTGAGCTTGCCCAAGAGGACATTCCTGGCCCTGGGAGTGGTGCACTGATGACCTCACCGAGCTGCAAACTCAGGCCAGGAAGTGTTTTGCTCGTGTCTTCAGAATRGGAAGCTGGCATCCCAGGGATATTCCTCGGAATCGATCACCAAATTAAACCCGGGACAATAAATCCCCTCCCCATCACAATGCAACATTTGGGTTTAATGAGCTATTTTATGAAACTGTCGTTAAAGTCTAATGCTGGACGTGGCCACAGCGATGTCACCGAGGGCAGAGCTCAGCACCCCGTGCTGCATCACCCAGTGAAAAGCTGATATTTCCCCCTTCTGCGCATTCCTCCTCATTGCCATTAAACTGAATCCCTGCCTTTCGCTTGGAGTGAATCCCAGAAGTGACAGATGCAATAAGCATGAAGATTTCACTTGAAAAAATCCAATGATGTTTGAAAAGACAGCTCGGGAGAAGACAGAGCAATGCCAACACAGAACACAAATGCTGATTAAAGCAATCTGGAATAAAAGGCTACAAGTGACCATTGAGAAATTACTATTATGAAGTGCTGTATTAAAACAAACACYGAGCAAATGCTGCCTGACGTGTCCCTGAGTGTGGCAGGTCTTACTGGGGCTACYGAAAACACAGAAAAACACATATATCCAAAATAAACAGGCATTGCCACAAAAGTATTTGATCTTCTACCTTTGTGTACACAGTCCTTAGCAAACACCACTATTAGCTGCAATAAAACCTTCCTGCAAGCACACAGYCATCTGGATTTTCCCCCCACTTGAGCCGAAAAGATGATTCAATGCTTGTTATTCAAATGAAAATGGAATAAACCCTCTCCTGCCTCCCGCACAYGACACCCGCTGCTTTCCCCACATCCAAGCACGCTTCTCCCARGACACGCTGTGCCAGTTCACACCATTTTCCCACACTCCAGGAGCTTCCCTCGTGCAYGCCATGGAGGCACACGGAGGGAGAGGATGGCGCCAGGTAATTTGGGAACAGCCTGGCCTAAAATTAAAACAAAATCGGGAAATTCAGCAGCCAACTGAAAAATCAACCGCAGCCTGACCATCCCTCTCTGATTTTGCCACCGTCCTTGGTCTTRCTCCCAGTAATCCCCACACACATCTGCACCAACAGACATGCTCAGACCAACTCCAGCTGCTTAAAAACCCCCAACCCTGACGCATATCACTTATCTTCAACAATAAAACTGCTTCCATYGGGTTTACTTTTGTTTTCCGGCACCTTTCACTGCCTTTTTTTTTTATCTTCTGTTTTTTCAGACCTGTCTCCTGTGCAGTCAGTCAGTTATGGCATCACATTGTCTGGCTGGCGGTCCTACAGCTGAACCTCTGTGCAGTGGTGTTGAACACCTTCCCGTGTGTCCAAGACCTTCCCGTGTGCTGTGAGCAGAATTAGTGGGAATTTCATAAAGCACAGGTAACCTTTAAAATTCCAGCCTTYGGCATATCACTGTTAAACAATGTGGCTTCCTGCATAGGAAAACAAAGCCCAGGGACATCTGCCCACCGCAAAGGGATGGGATGAGATGRTCCTTAAGGTCCTTTCCAACCCAAACCATTCTGGGATCCCCTGATGATTCCGTGACATGTCACACAGCCCAGGACTCCACACACCTCCTGTACAGCCTGGAAAGAGCGACTAATAACGGCGTGACAAGGACCTGCTCTACGGGAGCCTCCGGAAAATAAACCCAAACTAAACCCCGATCAGGGCGCTCATCTTTTGTCCTCTGCCATGGTGCACGGCGGGGACTGGCGCTCCGGGGGCGGCACACGCCGGTGGCACCGAGCGGCTGCTGCATCGCTGGGCGGAAAAGAACATA
>NW_026623572.1:467857-488889 GCF_030028575.1 Malurus melanocephalus
GGCGGCTGAGGGCAGGAGGGCGTGAGGGGCCTGAGGGATCCATCGTGTGCGCCCTGAGGAATCCATCGTGTCCGCCCTGAGGGATCCATCGTGTGCGCCCTGAGGAATCCATCGTGTCCACCCTGAGGGATCCATCGTGTGCGCCCTGAGGAATCCATCGTGTCCACCCTGAGGGATCCATCGTGTCCACCCTGAGGAATCCATCGTGTCCGCCCTGAGGGATCCATCGTGTCCGCCCTGAGGGATCCATCGTGTCCACCCTGAGGGATCCATCGTGTCCACCCTGAGGGATCCATCGTGTCCACCCTGAGGGATCCATCGTGTCCTCCCTCCGGGACCACTCCTGTCTGCTCTGAGGGACCGGTCATGTCATCCTTGGGGCTCAGTCATCTCAGGTCTGCCGGATCTGCGGTGTGTTCCCTGAGGGATCGATCATGTCATCCCTGAGGGAGTGATCGTCTCATCCCTAAGAAGCCGGTCATGTCCTCCCTGAGGGATCGATCATGTCATCCCTGAGGGACCGGTCATGTCATGTCATGTCATCCCTGTCAACCGTGTCTGCCCTCAGGGATAAAAGGAGCCTGGTGTCCTCAGAGGCAACGCTGAGGAGAACCAGCAGCTCCACAAGAAAACAACCACATCACCTCACACATTCACACCAAGTCACAGTAGCTGTTGTGAATAAGGGACGGTGACAAAAACTCTGGCTAAAAGCTCAACCGACGCTGCGACCCACACTTTGACCAGATAAACCCAGGACAGAGTTTTGAAACCAGAGGTTCTCCCCATTGCACTCGTGGTAAACAAATTTGGGGATGCTTCGCTTTTGAGGTGTGAGGTTTGTATCTGTTCTGCAGGCCGGGCGAGCACTTTGCACACACACAGCCGGCTGCACACAGGTGACACCGCCACACTCGAGGCCACTGCGGCAGCATGAGGAGCGGGTGAACAACACCCGAGCAGAGCCCGCATCCCTCAGTGTTACCATACATGGCCAAAAAACAAAGCTCCTCAACTTCCTCATCCGTTTTTGCCGATGTTTGCACGTTCATTTGCGTGTGGTTTGCTGCTTAAGGGGGAGGTAGTGTTTCGGGGGAGCGACACCCTGCTAATTCCGCTTCTAATCCATCAGATTTTGAAGGAATATGTGTCGTGATGAGCTGAGCTGAGAGCCCTCCTATTCCCCCATGAAGCAGTGACAGGCCCATGAATTATCCCCTGTAAGTGATAGTTGGTGTTAAAACACAGGGAAAACCTCAGGGAGATACATTTGTCCTGCTCTGTCACAGCTGATGGAAACATCAGTAGCTACAGATTAAACAAATGTTATCCTGCACTGATTAAACTTTGACACTGAATGTAACTGCTGATCCAACAAGCGGGAAAGCCACTCTTACCTACTGAGCAGCACCTTGATAAAAAAAATTATACACCCCGAGATTGGAGWGGCAAGGCTGCACCCCTCCCCAGACAACAATTATCCTGATATTAATTAAGTGCTTCTTTCTGAAAACCAGCCCAGCATACTTACACCACCCTGCTCCCTCAATAAATCACATTAAAGCCAAAAGAGAAGAAAACGAAAGCATTTCGGCAGCCTTGGAGCAGAGCTGCAGAGTTTAGGGGGTTTAGGTTGTGATTCATATTTTCCACGTATGTATGTGATGTGTTGAAGGTCACAGAATGAGTCAGTAATAGAGCTGAGAGTCCTGCCTGCCCATCCTTAATTTATTAGAAATCTCAAACCCGCATGTGGGGGTTAAAATTTTATAAAARTTGATATTTTAATCATGTGCCAAGCGATGCTTTAGCCTGAAAACAAGAGTGAAGGCAGCAGCACCCAGCACTGCCCAGCAGCACAGAAGGGGAGACAAGAGAAGAWTTTTGGCCTGCGACTAAAAAGAAAGTGATGCACAGAGGACACAAAGTGAAATTCGTCCTGAGAAATCTGATTGAAGCCTAATCCTCTCAACAACTGCCACGGGAAGGGRTGGATCCTGCAGGGAGAGACATTCCCTGCTCTACACAGTGCTGGAAGAGCCGCTATGGATGGAATCAGGTGGAAATGGTACCTGTGGAATTTTTACTAGAGCTTCCTAAAACAGCTGGATTGAAACACTCCAAAGAACACGCAGATCCTGGCTGGGATTAATGAGCTGTTTTGATCACAAAGGTGATGAAGAAATTATGGGAATTTTAGGCTGAATTCTTCAACAAATGGAACAACTCAGGTTTTACATGTGCTCTTTGGTTCTTCTGTAACCACTAATCTTCATCACTTCAGTTGAGTAAAACCATCCTAACAAACAATTTAAATGTTATCCAGAGTGCTRCAAGCCCAACAACTTGTCAAAATATGCCACAAATCCTAATTTTTCTAAAGAAAAATTGCTAAACTCTTACAGTTACAAGGAGCCATACACCAAAGTTTACCCCGTTTTATCAGCACCGACACGCCTGGTTAGCACATTTTGCAGAAATTCAGGATTTATTAAAAGATCCATTTCACCACTTTTAGCCATCCCACATATTTTTCCCCCTCGGCTACATCACTGCAGGATTGCTGCAAACTATCTCACAGCCTTTATACGGAAACAGCACCGTGGCTACAGACTCCACCTCTGAAACTTATGTCAGCCGCTAAATTTAGCTTCCTGCAAATATGCATCAATTCTATCCCTGTGATAAATCACCCTGCTTTGCTCCTGGGATGAGCCTGATGTGCTTCACAAGGACCACGTTGGGTGTGTCCCACACCCTTCCCCACCAGGGCGATGGTTGTAGTTAGAACAGGCAAAAAACACCTGAGACGCCTTTTTTTTAGGAGAAATTTTGATTGCATTCTTCAGTTTGGTGTCTGAGCTATCCCACAGTGGTGGCAAACCCCATTTTTGGGACCAGTAAGGTCACTAGAGGGAGAATTTATCTCAAACGTTTCATTTTGYTGAAATCCTCATTGCTAAATATATTCTGAATGGAGGGAACCGGCTTAGGAAGGGTTTAGAGAGATCAGCAGTTTAAAGTGCTGTTATTTTGCAGCTTAACTTCTAAATCAAGCAAAATGCGCCAGACAGGACAGTCTTGAACCCTGGGCTTGCAGGTATCCAAATTATACATCTTTGCGAAAACTTTTATGTCCCTGTTTATCTATTTATTTCCTGAAGCCTTTTGATTATTATAGTATTTAAATTATCATAATATTTATTTACTAGGAGTAACTAGATTCTCCCACATGAAATTTGAATATTTTTATATTTCTCCTTCTATGGCTTCCATAATTTAGGGATCCCATCAAGGCCAGACACAGCAGCATTGGGAAGAGCTGCTCCTGCTGAAATCAGGAATGTGATATCTTAACATTATTAGAATTTAGGGATTTTTAGTGCAGGGAAAGGTTCCCTGCCCATGGCAGGGGGTTGGAATGAGATGATCTTTGAGGTCCCTTCCAACCYAAAYSATTCTGGGATTCTGGGATTCTCTGAAATCTGAACTGATTTCAGTGACAAATCCACCCCACCCCACTCTTTGTGTGTGCAWTTAGATTTACTCTCAGCATTAATTTACTTTTTCTGCCTTGATTCCTCTKTGTCCATGGGCATGGAGCAAGTGCCAGGGGCGGCTTTATGAAACTACTCTCAATCCTGGTTTTTAAGAGACACTTCCATGATCATCAACTGTTGAGCAGCTGCCAAAATGAAATTGTTCTCAGATCCACCACATAACGGCTCTGGATAATGGGAAATCGATTCTGTCTCTTGGCTGGGAGGATSTGCTCTGCCCAGGAAGTGTTCCCCAGCTCCTGCAAGGGCTTTGTCGTGAGAGAGAGGGAGAGCAAAATCCCTTTGGACTGGCCCTATTCAATCCKTGGCCAGAAAGGGGAGCTGTAGAATTAGGGAATGAAGACAAGGAGAGCAAAATGTTCCATCGGATGTTTTGAAACAACATCCAGGATGGCAGAAGTGTCTGAGAGTGTGGCAGAGCTCGTGGGCAAGGAAAGAGGAAAACATGGATTCAAGCAGAGCTTGACCCCTGAGCTTTATTGCCAGCTCTCTGTGACATGGAACCATCCCTGTGCCACTCCCAGACCCCAGAATTGGGGTCACATCACAACCCCCCTCCCTGAAGGGCAATAAAATCTCCTGTGGTGAGCAAAGGCTGGTGCTGACATCACTCCTGTGCTGCTTGGAATGGCTGGAAGATGCTGGAGATGGATAAGGAMTGAGTGAACATTAGGCCAGGATGTGCATTAATAATTGATGCTATTGTTATTAATGATTTACAATAGATTTCATCAAGCACATTTATTGCTGCATCTCCCCMCTCTCACACCTTTTGTGCAGCAATATCAATGTCAGACCCATCCCTCCCAACTCAGCTGGAAGAAAAGCATAAAAAACCAAGCTTTTACAGCAAAAAGAAACCTCTCATTTCAAGCTAATATATTTCCTCGTGTATTTTTCTCCATCATTAGAMAAGATTGTGAAATATAATTTAATTTCTTTTCTATTTCTGCAGTGAAGGGGAGGTAAGTCCCAAAACCTAATTAAAATGTTGGGCCACCAAATAAACCCAAAGCAATTGCTTGCAACAGATGGGATTTCCTTTGTTGCTGTCTCCGGATGACTAATGAGGAGGAGAGAGACAAGAAAAAAAAAAAAAAAAAAAAAAAAAAAAAAAAAAAAAAAAAAAAAAAAAAAAAAAAAAAAAAAGGAGAAGCAAGCTGTATTTTATTTACAACATTAATATCTTGGGATTGACAGTTCCTAGCATCCTGAACAGCAGAAAAAAATCAGGCTGGCAGAGAAGGAGCCAGGGCTGGGCGCTGGGGTTCCTGGGCACTGATCACAAAGCCTCAATATTCAACCACTTTGGAATCCTTTTGCCATCTCCTTCTGTTTCTCTCCCTGCTGTCTAGGATCGGGTTGGACCAAAGGTGCTGGAAAAATCAGAGGTATAAGAAAGGAAACACATAAGGGTAGATCCACGTGAGGTGTCTGTGTCTGAGATTTKGGAAGGTTCGTGTTTAACCCAGCTTTTAAAACCCCAACAGACTGTCCTGGACAGAGCAAAAGGGGAAGCTACTGCTGCWCTTCTTCCGGCTCAGGGGAAGGTGTCCCTGCCCATGCAGGGGGTGGAACGAGATGGGCTTGAGGTCCCTCCCAGCCCAGACCCTTCCCTGAGTCTGTAATTTTTTTATTGCAACACTTTCACAGTTCAGCGCTGAAATACTGTCTCAACCCTCCCTCCCTGTTTCTTCTGCAGAACAAGGAGGTAAATATGTGTCAGGAGCGATGCAGCTGATATTGCTGTGTGGGCAGAGCTGATTGCTTGAATCCCTTCTCACCCCCTTCTCCTGCCAGACCTGTTGCATCCACCTGCTCCTTCCACCCCGGGAGGGATGAGCTGGGATCAAACATCCCCGTTCCTGATGGGATCACTCACACTCAATCCCCCCAACTCGAGCAGTGTGGAGATCCAGACACTCGGATACCACCAGCCCCATCCCCGCTCCGTCCTCTGAGCCTGGCACTGTTTCAGTGACAAATAACACCCACCCTTATTTCTTTACATCGTGCAATGTGTCCTCAGCTGCTTCCTGAGAGGACAGGAGCTGTTTGTCATCCCTGCAGGGATTTTGTCATCCCTGACACGCACAAACTGTGGCACRTTCACGCTCTGACTCTGTCGCGACAGTAACCGACAGCACGACGTGAGATAATCACACCTATTTTTTTGAGCCAACTCAGTTCAAAGCCACCACAGATTTCCTGTGCCTTAAAACACTTATTTTCCCTTATAAGGAAATGCACAATTGCAGATTGTCACTGAGCAGAAGATGGGAGTTAAGCAGCGTGGGTCGGGTGGCTCCTTGCAGGATCCAAACTCTCACACAAACACTCATTTCTATCCCTCCCTATTCCTGCAGAACCAGRAAAATTTCAACAGAGTTCACTTCTCCATATTTTTTTTTTTTTCAGAGAAAGGGTTTCCAAGTTGATGTCATTCTCCTGAAAGGCTTATTCAGTGAAGTCACAGTGCAGGAGAAAAAGAACTTAGAGAAAATAATGCTGCTTTTTATGGCTAAAATAAAATTACATCGGCTCACCCATTGCTGGAGAGACAGAGGCAAATAATCCCATATGGTAGTAGGAGGGAGCATCTTATGGACACTGCTGCACTGCAGCTGCTGTGAGAAGCAGTAAATTGTACATATTCCTACATGAGAATCTGACAAAACAAATCTTTCTCCAAAAATTTCACTGCACAGTGGGCTTTGAACCAACACCTGATTTCAGTCCCGGCTCCTCAGCCCTGAGCACATCCCGTCTGTCGCCCGCCTATTCCCAGCAGTTATTTCCCAGCCACGGCCGTGCTCCCACCTCCCCTCCCCACCAGCCCTGGAACAGCGACCTCCAGGACCCCCCAACCCCACGACAGAGCCGGSACCCCTCACTCCTCACCTTTTCTGGGCGCTGGTGCTGCTGCCGTCCCCTCCGACGCCTTGGGCTTTTCAAAGGTTTTCTTGGCATCGGCAACTTTAAGCACATTCTCATCCTCCTGACTCTTCCTCCCCTTCCGCTCCGGCTCCTCCGAGCCCCCTCCTCCCTCAGCCCTGCCTCCAGGGAGCAGCTCCGTGCCCGCCGCTGCCCACTGCTCCCTGCCAGGCCTGGCCTCATCGCCGAGGGGCTCCAGCAGCGCCTCCGTCAGCGCCACAGCCTTGCTCATACTCAGAGCCAGGCACTCCTTGCTGTGGGTCCTGACAGGAGGGGCCGGGGGGGTTCTTTTCGGGATGTAGGAATCGAGTTCATCGGCTTCACCTCCGAGCTGCTCCCTGCTCCCCARGAGCTGGCTGCTGCTCTGTCTCGAAAGCTTCCCGGTGTCTCTGGTCACCGAGGGATAATTTGTGACCGCAGGGACCATTCTGTCGAGGCTCTTCGCCACCTGCTTGTCYAGCCSAGGCTTCCTGGCCGGATCCTCCTCRCCGGCCTGGCCGTTCTGGTACAGGTCCACCGCTCTGTCGAAGCTCCACGCCCGCCTCAGGCTCTCGGCTGCCCTGCTGCCRTCCCTGGGGATGAAGGAGACGGGTGTCCCTGCCTCCTGTTTGCTTTGCAGGATGTAATCCATGAGGATGGCGTTGCGCTCGAAGCTGTCGGACCTGACGGGCACGGTGGGTTTGTTCCCCTCCGAGGGGCCCTTGGGGCTCGGTTTGGTCACTTGCCTGTTCTCCACGCTGCTTTCCGAGTCCGAGCGGCTCATCTGCCTCCTCAGGACTCTTTCCAAGGAGTTGAGCCTGCTGAGGCTCGGACTCGCCACCTTCCCATCCCCTTCGTAGCYCTCCTCAATCAAGGGCACCGTGTCCTCTGTCTCTTCCCATCCCTCCTCCGTTTCCGTTTCTGCCTCCTGGATGAGGCGCCGGTACTCGCTCTCCTCCAGCCTGTAGACCACCGGCCTCACCGTCCTGCCCGTGCCCACCCGCCTGGGCACCACCTCCAGCTCGTACACCTTCGGAGGGGCTTCTCCCTCCTGGCTTTTCCTGCACCCTTTGGAAATGGGATGCTCTTCCAGGCACAGGTCCCCCGCCAGCCCCCGCTGCCCTCTCTGCCCGCTGCCGCTCATCTCTGACCTCTTGGCAGGGCCTCCGGTGTCRCTGCGGAGGTTGGGGAGGTCCCCCCGCTCCCGGCCGTGTCCCAGGCCCTCCTGGCTGAGCTGCAGCAGTGGATAATCCTCACACGTCCCTGCAGAGTCTCCCCGGGAAGCTGGGCAGTCTCTCCCCCTCGCCTTACTTGTGTCATCCCGTAAATATCCACGGTACTGCCAGGTGGAGGCTTCCATGGCCGGGAGCTCTGTCCCCGTAATTCCAGATTCCGAATGCTTTGGGACTGGCCAGCCAAGATTTTTCCCACCTTGGGTCTGGGCAGGCTTTCAGCACCGCCTTCTCCAGGCTTCGCTCCGGGAGACGGCGGCACTTGGAAGCGTCGGAGCCTGGGTCATGTGAACCGGCGTTCCTTGGCCTCATGGCCAGCGGACAGGAACATCCCGCTGGCACCACAGTGCCCTGCTCTGCGGCTCCTGACACCACACCSGGCACAGCTGGTGCCACGCTGGTCCCTACCCACACACATCCCACCTGGATAACMGGAAAAGCCCCCTCCAGCTGCTAATTCCGTGGCACTTCACAGTCAGGATGTATTTCCCATCTACATCCCTCTCCAGGGATTCTCCTCTTTCCCCAACCTGCTCCAGCAACAGCTCCCCACAGTCCTGTGCAGCAATCCTGGCTTCTCTCCGGTTTCTCTGCTTCCAGAGGGATTGATTGCCAGGCTGTCTGGGCAGGATCACTCYGTCAGCTCCTCGGAGGGTTTCACGGACAGAATAAAACCCACATCAGTACCCCTGSCTCTCCTCCCTCCTCCCTGCCCCGYGCCYGTCGGACGCRGAGCGGCTCCCCCAGCGCTCCTTCCTTGGAAGCAGCGCTCAGCCTTGGGCTGMGTCCCAGAGTTTGGGGGAGAGATGCCGCCTGCACAGCATGCGGGGCAGAGCCGGAGAGGTTGGAATGGTCTGTGGGAATATGTTATGGCAAAGGGAATTGCTGTGACAGAGAACGGCTGCTGAGATAAACACAGGAGCCCGACAGCAGCCTCAGATATGACTTTCCCTGATGAGACTGAAACACAACTTATCAAAAATCCCTATTCATGCATTGGGTATTTCTCTAAATAACCCCCCAAGTAGAATATTCCTCCCTTTGGATAAACCTCCGGAAGGCAGTGGAGCCGGAGAGCTGGAGGGCTCTAATCCGTTTGTACACAGCTGGGATGCCTGGCATTGCAGCGAGCCGCAGCTCCCAGCCCCGCCGCTGCCCCAGCGCTTTGCCTTTTATGGTTCCCCCGAGCTGGGAAGCATCCCGAGGCAGGATGCAGGAAAACACCTAGATCATCCCAAAAGAGACGCCTGCACAGCTCCTCTGTGGTGTCAGGGCTGAGTTACCTCAGTGTCACCAAAAGAGCTGGCAAACAGCCCCCCAGGACTTGGCCCCAGMCCAAAGGCATCCCCTGATATTCCATGGGGCTGGAAAATCCCACAGYGCCTCATCCAGAGCCCCCCAAAACCCAGGCAGCCTCTGAGGGCCATTGACACACAGCAGCTGTGCAGGTGACACCTGGGACACGGTCATGATGCCACCACCTCATCCAGGAGTGAATCCCGGTCACAGCAGAGGGGAAGGAGTGAGGGATGAGGGTCATCCCAGCTCTTCCCGGCCCGGAGCCAGCCAGGCCCCTCGCTGGAGCAGTTCTTTATCAGTGCACGTTGCAGAGCTGCTCTGCAGAGACAAAACCCCATTTGTTTCCACTGGAAGTCTTAGATCCCTGCCGAGGCTGCCCAGAGCAAACAYAACCAATTCCCAGTGGGATTGGGGCTGGTGGCCAGGCTCCTGCCAGCACCGACAGGTAGAGAAATGCTGGCAGGTGCAGAGTGAGGAATTTCACAGCCAAGTCACCTCTCCCATGGGATGAACTCACTCAGCACTGGCATTGTGACCCCATCAATAATTTCGGGTGTTCCCTTCGAAAGCCAAATTCCTCCCGGGCTTCTCACAAGCCTTCATTGTTTGGGGATGTTTTGGTGGTTTGGGCTTGTCCTGTGTGGGGATTGCAGAGCCCGGGGTTGGTGTGGAAGGGGCACGGATGGCTCTTGGACCTGCCCTGGGCGTTGTGTCCCGTGTTCCAGGGAGCTGCTCGGAGCTCTGACACGGCACCAACGCAGTTCTGCTCCCGAACCCTCTGCATAAAAGGAAATGGCAGCTGCTGCAGCATCGCTGCTGCTTCATCCTTCAAACAGAGGGAGGAAGAGACTTTTAGGGAATGTGCACCGAGGCCGGAGCGAACCTGAGCGGCAGCGCAGCTCAGCCCGTGCCCGCTGCAGGAACCGGCTCATCCAACCTCGGCAGTGCCGGCTTGCAGCTTCTGCTTTGAATATTTACATTTCCACCTTTCCAGAGGCCAGTGTGGCTTTCCAGCCAGAGCCCAGTGGGAACGGACACAGAGGCATCGTCCCGGGGCTGCAGGCACATGGAGAACCACAGCCAGACAGACAGCAGCTTTCCCTCTGCCAGTGTGGAAGGGCAGCCTCAGCCCTCAGAGCCCTTCCTGGGGCTTCAATCATCCTCACCCTCCTGCCAAACCTCTTCTTTTTACCCAAAACCACCATTAAAGCACCTGTTCACCACCCCTGTGGTCACCCAATCCCACATGGAAGTGGGAAATGCTGGCAGGGAACATTCTCCCCTCGGAGGGTCCTGGAGAGATGAGGGGCCCAGCTGGGCCCTGCACCTCCCACCACCCCAGATCCCAACCGAGGGCACCCAGTGCCAGGCTGCCCCTGCCCACAGCAGCTCCAGGCTCAGGCATCTCCTCTGGCCAGCGAGGCTATAAATAAACCCTCCCTGGTCGCCAGAGAGAATTTGTGTTGCTCCAGATGTTGCCTGGTTTTGYCATGGCAACATCACAACAGGATGTAAATTCGGCCGTAAGGAACCGCTCCGAAAAGGACCAATTTCCAATCCTAACAAGAACAAAAAARGAACCAGGGACTCACCGGCAGCCTGGCACGCTCTGGCCATCCCACAGTCCCATCCTGTGGTTCCTCATACCCAACAACTCACACCCACCTCTGCAGGGCTTGCTGTTGGCTCCGTGGGGAGGCTCTGTTTTCAGGAAGCTGAGCTGAGCAGGGAGCAATGTCTCCCTTGACCCAGCCAAGGGATGGGTGAGTAAAATGAGCCAAAAGGAAACACTGACCCCAAAACGGTGCTGGCTGAGGGACAGGCTGTGCCACAGGACCTCAAAGCTGTTCTTTCCACTGCAGAGCTCCGGGACTCCCAGCTCAGCATGAGCTCCTCAACTCTGCTGCAGCTCCACGCTGGAGAGACTCAACCCTGGGCTGTACAAGCCTCACACCCACCCTGGCTCCTGGTGTTTTCCTTCCTGTGCCATCGTGTCAGCACCTCTGGAAAACTCCAGGAAGCCCTCAGCCCACTGCTCCGTGAGCTGATCCTCCCCACCTCCAAACAAAGCACAAAACACATTTGTAAAAGGAAAAAAAAAAGTTTATTTTTCTTTTTCTCACAAGAAGCACATAAAATATCCAGGACATTTTTACAAACAAAAGTAAAAAAAAAAAGTGCATGATGCATCCCCTCCCGCGGGCGTACAGTACAAAAATCCTGCAGATTTCAATATAAAACCAGGATTAAGAAATACCATGGAATAAAGGAACGTTGTTATGGAGTACAGCAATGCACAGGAACAGCTACACTTCACTCACCCTCCCTCCTCACAGACTGACCAGGACAGTCCCCACCACTCTGGCCAGGAATTGGTGACACCAGCACGGGGAKGGCCCCMGGGAGCTCGGGCACTGCTGCCACAYRGAGCGACACCGCCTGCACTGGGAATAAGGTGCCGGTTTGTGCATTTCAGGATTTCTGGCAGGACGGGATGGGGTTTGGATCTGCCGAGCAAAGCGTGGTCAGTGATGGGATGTGTCCCTGCACACCCCGCCCGCGTTCCGGCAGCGATGCATAGATAAATGGGATAAACGGRGACACCGGGAGCGGCCACCGGCACCTGGGCTGGCACGGAGCCCTTTGGTTCTGCCGTGCCCAGAGCAGGGGGAAGTGGTAGCAGGTGAGCAGAGCCGAGCTCGGCGGGGACAGGAGGGCAGGACAGGAGGAGGGACGGTCTCACTGCCACCGGAAACACCAAAAGCACCAAAACCTCCCCAAGAGAACAGCAAACAGCAGAGAACAGCTCAGCAGATACACAGTGTTTGTAAACCATGAGTAAGGCACTCCATCGTAAGGACACGTACGACACGCGGGGAGGACAAACACATCAACCTTGTCATGCAACAAACCCGGTGTGATGGGGCAGGTTTGGCTACAAACCCCTGGGAATGGCACAGCGGTGCTGCCGGAGCAGCTCCCACAAACCGCGTGTGCATCCCCAGCACGCAGGGAGGGAGCCCCGAGCCCAGAGAGAAGCCTGGGGTTGATCCAGCCACAGCCAAGTGGGAGCAGCAGCGGGGAGGATGGAGGGTGCCGAGCTGAGCCCTGGAAAGTGATGGGTTGGACGCRGCAGAACTCGGCAGGCACTCGAGAAACGGGAAGGAAATCACATCTTTGCTTGTATTGGTTCACAGAGTTTTCAGAGTTCATTCAAATCCGTCCCCAGCACCTCTTCCCTCAGCCAGGCAGTGATGGGAAGGGTCGGAGCACACAGAGAAGGACCCCATGGGTGGCCCCAGTGAGCCGAGGGTGAAGGTGGAATTGTGCTGGGATCGCTCTGGAGGTTGCAGAGGTTCCCAGGCAGGGAAGGTTTCCCAGCTGCTGCTCCAAGCCCTGTGGCACCCAACGGCCCCTGCGCTCCCACCTGCTCCTTCCCAAATCCACATCTGGGTGCAAAGGAGAATAAAGATGATCCAAACACAGGGAATGGGTCTGGCCATAGCTCATGGGGTCTCATCCCACCCTGAGCACAACCCAGCACTTCGCTCCTGCACAACTTCCCCCCCTTTTGCTCCACACCAGCTCTCCTGAGTGGAACAAGTGCACATCAAATTTAGACTGGTTCAGGAGGGACAATTATTCACTGATTGCCTGTCCCTACAATTCCTCACACAAATGAATCATGCAGGATCTTATGCTTAAGGGAAAAAAAGGGAACTGCAGGCATTTAGGGCAGGAAAACACATCTCCCTTCCTCGAGACACCGGGTTTTCAGTCAATACAATTCAGRCCGGCTGCTGCAGCCTGGCTCTGCCCCACCTCAAAGAGAGACAAGAAAACCTTTCCATGGAGATTTTTTCCTCCAACACCTCTCTCCTCCAAGCGTGTCCACATTTCTGTCCAGCTGCTCCCTGGGTGGGACTGATGTGGCTCTCACACCCTGTGGGGTCTGGGACGGGCCCAGCTCCTGCTCCAGGGCCACCCACCAYAAACAACACCCAGGATTCCTCCAGCAGCTCCCTGGGCTGCCAGCAAACCCAGGACCTACAAAACCAACAGCACGACCATAAAAGACACTCGGTCACCTACTGGGACTCCAGGAGAGCCACACCATGTCACCCACAGCCCAGTGACAGAGGGTCCCTGGCACAGGATCCACGACACTGACACAGCTTCACATCACGAGGGCCCACGGGCAACCACTGGCCAGGCTCTGTCAACACTGGGACAACACAGACCATGACAACAGCAAAACACCCCAAGAACACAACACCTGTGACAGCCACACAGCCGCAGTGACAKCGGGTCACAGCATCCCCACGGACACAGCTCAGAACTCTGTCACCGAAGCCTCTGTGTCCACACTCTTCCAGGCCTTTACAGCTAATGATAAGGGAATTCCTTCAAACAACAGCAAGAATTCCGGGAAAAGCCTTTTGGGTAAAAGCCCCAAACAACAAACCAGGATGAAAAGCCAGCGAGAACAGAGGTAGTGTGCGTGTCACCATTTTAAGGATTTTYCACAAGTGCCCTGTTTATAAATAGAGACTTGTGTTTGTTCTGTAAAAAAAAAGTAATGAATAATTATTTTGAGTCTTTGAAACAGAGTATTTCAGCATTTTAGATACAGATAGATAGAGATACAAATATCTATCCATAACCACACACAAATCCACGTTATTACACTTGGCAAACAGTACTAGGAAGAGCATCCTGCAGGACAACAGGTAAGTCACACACCAAGTCCTCCTCTAAGCCATGCAACACATTTTATTTCCCTTGTGCCCTTCACCGTTACCTATCGTGGTTCTGTCCTCCTCTCTTGGAGCACAGGGAGGGGACGAGGAGGTGGCACCAGATAAACTGCTGCAAGTCAGAAGATAAAACAGCACTGGCGCAATGAATAAATGCTRTAAAACCCCCAAATCCAGCCCCCTCCTTCCCTGAAAGGCATCAACTTTTGCCCATCCAAAGCGTGTTCTTCAAGTTCCCACCCAGCAGCTTCACCCCAGGTTTGGAGGTGCCGTCTGCGCTCCTGGGCGGGGGCTCACAGAGCCCGGAGCACTCGCTGGACACGGCCTCCTTGGAGTCCGTGATGGTGGACACATCCACATCACTCGACAAGTCCTCAGAGGACAAGTTCAGACATCCCAGCTTGGCGAGGGAATTGGACCTTTTCAGGGGGGAGGACACGGTGAGGCCGGCCAGGCGCAGCCTGGTCTCGATCTCCTGCGTGCGTTGCTTCACCAGGCCAGGCTTGCCCCGCACGCTGTGGATGCTGTCGCTGCTGGAGCTCCGTGTCAGGTTGGAGCTGCGGGAAGACGAGGGGGTGTAGCAGATGGTCTTCAGGAAGTCCTTGGTGAAGCTGCTCGTGTGCTCCGGGCGGAACCCGGCCGGCGTGGAGGTTTTCTGGGAGGTGCCCTCCAGGATGCGCTTCACCCCCAGCTTCTCCACGTCGTTCTCTGCGTCTCGGGCCAGCAGCGGGGCCGGGGCCAGGAGAGGCACAAGGCCGGGATGGGACATCAACTCCTCGCTTTCCTCCACGATGCTGGAGTCGACCCTGCCCAGGGGGCTGTCCCGGAGCAGCGCCGAGGCGTCYGAGGGCAGGCTCTTGAGGCGCTCCAGCTCTTTGGTGTGCTTCCTGACCAATCCTGCCTTCTGCAGCTGGAGCAGCGACTCCTGGTGCTGCATCAAGTAACTGTTGGCGCTCGGCTTTTCCAAGTCTTTGCTGAACAACAGGTACTTCACGTCCTTGGTGGGTCTGGGGTCCTTTCTGGCCAGAGACTCCTCCCTCACCGCCTCTGTGTGAAGGAGGCTCCTATCACAGTGGGAGTTTCTCCTGGGCAGTGGAGTTTTTTTGGGCGTTTTGGGCGCATCCTTCCCTCTCTCCAAAAGGCCACAGGGCTGATCGAGTGGCCTGCATGTGCCAACCTCCAAAGCTGCAGCTCCCAGAGCTGGAGGAAGCGGAGCCTCGCTGTGTTTAGTTCTGAGTGGCTCCTCGGGGTGYGCCCTGCTGGGCAGGTGGTCCATCAGGTGGGAATGCAGCTGGGACAGCAGCGGGGGCTGGGTGCAGATGGTGCTGCTGCGCCGCGTGGTGCCGGCGCCGAGCCTCTCGCACTGCTCCCCAAAGGAGTCGGGGGATAACCCAGCTGAGGAATACATGCAGTCMGTGCAGGACTGATAGGAAGGCTTCACCTTGCTGAGGATCCCGAACACGGCATCGTGCTGCAGGAAAGAAAACAGGTACAGATCAGCGAGCACGGAACAGACACCAGCACAGCCCACAAGGTGAGGGACAGCCAAAGAGATCTGGAAYGAAGCCCATTTCCACCTCAGGCCCTGCAGCAGGAGCTAAAGCCACGTGCTTTCCCAGCAGACAGTGTCTCCAAGGAATACCTACCGTGCCAAGCGAGGGTCATGCAAGCGAGCTGCCCACAGCACTTTACAGGGCACTCACTGGGCACTCTCTGGCATCTACATCCACAGCTCGGGCAAGCAAAGCCCTGGTCAGAAGCGCTTCGAAAGGGGAGAAGCTCATCATGGAATGAAAGGCTTTATCCAAGTCAAATGAAACTGGGCTATGAGGATGAGAAGAGCAGTTTCACTTGCAGCAGAGTCAGCCATGCCAATCACCTCCATCTCACCTCCATACGCACCTCAAAATCCTCTGGGCAACTCCTTTTGCTGTTGTTGTTATTCAAGTTCTCCCTATTGAGCCTGCTCTCCTCCTTGTGCATGGACAAACGCCGCTTCCACTTCTCCATGGGATTTTCCTCCCTGACACCATCCTCCCCTGGTTCCCCAAGGACCATCCTTCCCTTCCTGGGGCTGAAGTCCATCTTCTTCTTCGCCTCCTTCTCRCAGAAGCCACCCAGCTCTGCCAGAGGCTCCGCTCTCTCCGGAGCCTTTCCCGTCTCCAGCAGCCTCCCCTGGGACAATGCAGGTGAAGGCTGTCCCACCAGGGCATCCCTCTCCATCTGCTCCATGTGGAAGAAGCCCTCCCTGTCTCCGGGAATCTTGTTCTCCAGCAGCGTGTCYGAGAGGCGGCGGAAGCAGTAATCGAAGCCCACGGACACGTCGGASCCGGCGCGGTTGTCCAGGTAGGCTGACTGGGAAGGCATGTCCAGGTCAGCCAGGCGGTTTTCCAGGTCGATGTCCAAGCTCTCCAGTAAGAAGTCTCCYGATCCCGTGGTGCCATCGGTGTTCTGGGGCAGGTTGCTCTCTGCCTGCTGCTTCCACAGTTTATTGTGGCGCTGCTTGCTGGGGAGAGGAAAAGGACACATGTGATTGCCCTGCAGCTGCAGGATGCCCAGTGCCAGGAGCTCCTGTCCCTCTGCACAGCCCAGAACCCAAGGGCCCAGACCTGAGATCCCACTTGGACAAACCACCTTCAGCATTGGGATTTTTTCCCCTCACCTGCCCATTCCAGAGCAGTGCCCTGAGTGCARCCATGATGGGATCAGCCCTCGGGAGACCCCTCAGGGCACAGCAGTCCCTTCAGAGCAGAACACGCCAAACTGACCCTGCTGAACCAAGGAACAGAACTCCCTCCTCTTCCATTAGTACATAAATACTACAGCCCTTGCAGTGACAGCCCTGGGACTGGCACAGAACCACAAACACTTTGCCTCCGGCATGGCCCGAGCTCAGTTCTGCCTCATAAAACAAGAACAAAGCTGTGCTGAGAAGCACTGGCTGCTGAGAAATCCAAACGTGCTTCCCAAGCACGGAGAAAGCCTCACTGAATTACACCAGAGCAGTTCTCCCAGCTAATTTCCATGCAGGAAGCCTGGCACAGGGAAGGTTTAGGGAAATCACGATTAGTCCAGGTCTAAAGGGACCCTTCAGGCCACAGCCCCTGACGTGTCTGTGGGCATGACACCRACAGAGCCCCATGGAGATTCACCAAGCCTTTGTGATTTTATCCACAATCAGCTCCTTTCCCTCCCACTCACCCCGAGCCTTACCTGGCATCCAAAATGCCCTCGTACTCCAGCAGCTGCCGCATGAAGCCGGCGTTGGGCCGTGCGATGCTGCGCTTCTGCTTCACGTAATTGTAGGCCTTTTCCAGGGACCAGCCAAACTCCTTCATGGCGTAGGCAATGACGGTGGAGGCAGAGCGGCTCACGCCCATCTTGCAGTGCACCAGGCACTTGGAGTGGTTCTTCCTGGAAGAAGAGCAAAAATGAATCTCCTGTTGCTGGTTTTGGGTCTATTATGGCTTCACTGGAGGACAGACAGCATTCCCTGCTGCTGTTCACCCTGCATCACAGCTCCAGAGGGGAGGAACATTTTGGATTTTGTGGGCCAGGGGAAGAATCCCTCTCTAGAAAAGCTCCAGAGCAGCCTCATTTATTCCAAAGACCACTATGAAGCCTCCTGCTTCCATCCAAGTCTTTGGATACTGGGACCACTGAGAAAAGGTTGAGTGCAAAGGCTTTGATAGGCTCTGTCTGCAGAGACAGCTGGGGCACGTCCAACACGGACACGTGCTGGAGCAGCTCCAGAACTTCTCCAGAAGAGGAAACATCCTCATTTCCTTTTGGAAGCAAAACAAAGTAGTAATAAAACTGCTAGGCTAGGAACAGGTTAATGCCAGTCCAGGAAGGGACAGGGCATGACAGAGTTCCAGGAAGATGGAATGATCATACCAAGGCCCTGCAGTTTATGTGGCTTTGGGAGAGTCCAGGATGAGACACGGAGAGCTGGGATGTGCCCTCCCCCAGAGCCAGGTGCCCCAGCACTCACTTGGCCTTGTTGATGAAGTGATAAGCCTCGTTCCAGTGTGCCAGCAGGTCCGTGGTCTCCTCGTCGTACACGCGGATGTTGTGATACGCRAACAGGCCCGGGAAGAAGTTATCGATCTCCCGGGTGACATTCAGGATGTAGTCAATGCTGTGGGAACGAGGACAGACATCCCTGAGCTACCATGGTCATCAAACAGGCACTGAGGGATGTTGGGAACGTGAAGGTTTTACCTACAGCCCTAATCCTAAAYGCCCAGGACAGCCAGTGACACACAAGAGGCCATTCAGCCACCTCTCACTGCCAGMACACCCAAAGTGTCCCAACACCCTGGGCACAGGAGGGAGAAGTTTATTTTATCTCATTTATTGTCTCTGAGTCTGTGAACCCAACCAGAAAGTCCTTGCTGTGGGGATGCAGAAAGAAGGGAATCATCTGGGAACAGAACCCAGGAATCACCATCTCCAGCTGCAGGTTTTAGCTGCAAACCCATCCCTTCCCCTTCTTTCTGACCAAAACATACGATTCTCCCATGGTTATCTCTCAATTCCTGCCAAATATCACAGCAGGGGTAACAATGTGCCCAAGAATGAATGTCCTGATTGATTTATCACCTCCTATCACACAGACAAATCAAGGACACAGGATATTTGTCTCAGAATTTGTCCAGCTTTGCCTTTGGACACTGCAAGTCCCAAAGCAAGGCATAATCATTAATACCCTGCTTGATTTCCTTGTCCCAAGATGTGCAGACATCTGTTCCCACGGACTCCAAAAGAAACATTCTCAGCTGTGCTATTGAGCAATAATTTCAGTTCCTCACATCAAGGTTGGTGCAGGCCTTGAGCGAGCAGCAAATATTTATAGGTAGAATTCTCCCTGATCCAAAAAGTGTGGGCAGAGGATGGAGCCAAGCAGGACCGTGGGGATGGAAAAAAACACCTGGAGCTGGCAGGTGAGGAGGAGTTTGYTCATCCACAGGCAGCTCTGCTCCATCTGGATGGAGATTTTTCCTTAGTGCTGTAGCCTTTTCTCCCCTATAGCCTGCAGGAATTCACCCCTGGCACAACACTTGGCACACTGGGGGATGGAGATTCTGTTGGACCCCTCAAATTACAGGTTTTGCTRTTTTCACTCTGTGCTGGTGATAAAAGAGAGGCTGGAGAGATTTCTCCAGGGAGCTGCTGGTGGGAAGTTACCCCATGGCTGAGAATGGGCCCCAAATCAAACCTAGATAAGCCTACAAATGTCCTCTCTAGAGTCCTGGGGACACTGAGGCACAGAGAGGAGAGTTTGGGAGGTGCAGTACTCACCCTGAGCCCTGCAGCTCCTCCAGGTTGGAAGCGTTCCACTCGGAGCCCTGCAACAGCCACAAACACACATTTCCAGGGGATCCCAAAGCAGACCTTTCTCCTCCACARTCTGCAATCCCCCAGCCCCAGCCATCCTCCTGAGCTGACTGAAATGTTGGSAAGAGCCTTTGAGGAAGGAATATGGCATGGACAGATGTCCTGTCCTGAGCAGGCAGGGACCTGGTGCAGGAGGGATGGAAGCACAGCTCACCTACAGAGTCAGTTCTAGGCCAGGGTGTGACTGAGCTCATCCCAAATCACTGCCCCTGACCACTCTGGATTTTTAATCACAAGGAGAAACAGTGCAGGGAAACAAAGTSATTATACCTGTGATCCCAGACATGCCACACATGAGAAGTGAGGCAAATCCTGAAAGCTCTGGGGGTGGCTACACCTTGGATTCCCCCCAAACTTTCACAAGAYAAAGGTTAAAACTGTTAAAAAGTAGGTTTTGCCCTCAAACACAAGCAATTCCTCTGACACTCTCCAGAACAACAAGAAAGATCCAACAGGCACAAAGTGTTCATCTCTGGGAAGTCTTTGTTCCAGAGGCAGAGCCTGGTTTTGCCTGGAGTACCATCTAGTGGCAAAGGATTGGACACAGCACAGCCCATCTCTCTTGGAGCTCCTGACACTCACCAGGTATAAATGATCAAAAATCAGGGATGGYTTGTCCATCTGACCCAGGATCAGCAGCATTTCATTGTCTATGAATTCCTTGAATTCCTTCAAGTTGCAGTTCATGTGTTTCTCCAGCTCGTTTCGGATCTGCAGAGCAAAGACAAAGGATGGCACTGGAATCTTGGTATCCAACAGAAWCATTTGTGGGCACTTCCCTGAGGAACACTTCATTAAAAACAGCAACGGGAACTTAACTTTCTGCAGACAAGAAATTTCAATATGTGGCATCTCTCAATGGTTTGTTTGGGAAGAGACCTTAAARCTCATCTCATTCCACTATCCCAGGTTGCTCCAAGCCCCATCYAAMCTGGCCTTGGACACTTCCAGGGATGGGGYAGCCACAGCTTCTCTGGGAATTCCATGCCAGGGAAGAATTTCTTCCCAATATTCCACCTATCCCTGCCCTCTGGCAGTTTAAAACCCYGTCCCTTGCCCTGGCACTCTGGTATCCTAAACCCCAAAACTAAGAAGCTGTAAATAAAGCTTCAGATAAGATCTGAAAGAAAAATAAAATATTTTGGGGCACCCGCTCCTTAAAAATAATAATTTGAGAGATAAAAAACAAGAGCTTCTCTGCAGCAGGAGTGAGAAACACGTCCACAGACAGACATGTTCTCAGCTTCCTTCTATCACTTGCATATTAATAACCTCCCTTAAAAACCAAAAACCCACCCCAAAAGGAACYATTTCCACTCTGAGCATGTCTGCACTGTGGGTGGATGGATTACACCAGCCTGGGGGATGGATCCAAACGAGCTTTAGCCTCGATTTGTGATTTTCCACCCATAAACTCAACAGCAAAATACTGTCTGCAAGGTCCTTTGACATTTGTCCAGGAAAAAAAAAGGAAATAAAGCCGTAAAACTTGACTTAAGAGTCACATAGTTGTTACTAAGGTCCTGAAAGGCAGTTCTGATGCTGGGATTATCCTGATTTRTCAGGAGGGAGGTGTAGCAGAACCTTTACAGAAAGGCTGGAATGCAGATTCCAAAGTCAGTGACAGCCAGGCATATGGTGCCTGCTCACCAGTCTCTGGAGAGGGAGTCTGGCAGGAAGAATAAGAGGGAGAATTTTTCTAYTTACCTCCTTGGAAGTCACATTTTCCAGGTCTTTGCTGGTCATGATGCTCCGGAGCTTGGCTTTGATGAGCCGCTCGGTTCGTTCCCTTTCCGTCGGCCTGGGAAGGAACAGGAACAGGAGAGGATGATTTCAGGCTGCAGCACATGCACAGCACTGAGGAGTGAGGG
>NW_026623572.1:489104-512554 GCF_030028575.1 Malurus melanocephalus
GGGAGATTTCCTTCACGAGCCAAGCAARCTTTTCCAAATAAAACCCAGCACTGACTTGTCAACAAAGAGGGCTGGGGAGTCGGGGCGGGTGGACTCCAGGTCCTGCATCGCGTTCCACTCGTTGATGCAGCTCTGGTCTGAGCTGATGCAGCTCTCGTAGTAGGTGGCCCACACCAAGGCCACCCCTCCTGGGAAGTAGTTGTAYCTCCTGGCAACTTCACAGGCTTTGTGGAGGATCTGTAAAGCAGACCTGCAGGGTGGGAGAAGAGATTTGGGCAGCTRTGAGCAGACACGGCAGGATCTGAGAGAATTTCACAGAGGAAAAGTGATTTTCAGCACTGGTTGTTGCAATTTGCTCTTTGAAAGCAGCAGATTTATAGCATTAGAGCTCAAAGAGGCACAAACTGCACCTTGGAGGCTCTTCACAGCAGGGCCAAGGCAGAAGCTGAAATCTTCTCCTAATTAACCAGAAAGAAGGAGGCACAAGTCGCTCTGGGACGTAATCATTAACCAACTTGTACAGCCAAAGGAAGATAAAGAGCRGGGACAATTTTCCAACCACCTCCAGCAAGGAGCCTGATGCATATTTACCAGCATTCCTGGCCCATGACAGGCTCCAGGGACAAGGCTCAGATTGGGTCATTTGTTTTTGCAAATCCTAACATTACTTTTTCCTTCCTTCCCTCAATTTTTCCTTTCTTTAAGGCTCTACTCTGAARTTGTCCTGAACACATCAACCACATCCAAGGCTGGCAACAGGASGGGCCAAATTCAAAACCAACAGGGATGGGAGTTTGAATTATTTTTGTACCAAATCACAACATCTTTGTCATCTTTGTTCATATCTGCATCTCTTCCCTGTGAGATGCTGCAGGGACAGGGATCTCTCCAGGCTCCAAGGGGAGCCAGAACATTGCCCAGGCAGAGGGAGACGCAGTTCCATGTGGAGCAGCCTCTTCAAGGAGGAATTTGCTGGCTCAGGCACTGCTGACTCAGCCACCTCTGCTTCAGGGGTTTGGAATCCCTGATCAGGGGAGGGGTGGCAGGAGCTGAAAGGTGAACAGGCACCCGGGGCTGCAGGAACCCCAGGAATAAGGTAGGACATAGTGAATGCCATAGGCTGGCAACAGGCCCTGAACCTCCTCCATCAGCCAGTGAGAGAAACATGCAGAGAGAGGAAATTCTGCAGCTCCAGGAATTCAAGTTCTTCTTTCATATTTATTCATCTCCYTGGTGCCACTTCCCCCATGCTGAAGGATGCAGAGCTACTCTGAACTGAAGCAGCAGATCCTGGTTTGGGATCAGGAGGGATCAGGACTCCCACAGCCCTTCTGCTGACACAGGGAAGCAGATCTCTGCAGCAGCTCACTAAATACCCATTGTGGAGAAGGCTAAAATGCAGCTGATTATGTTTTTAAATTTACTGACAGAAAGAAGAGCCTCTCCCCGAGCCCAGCCCCTCACATACCACATGGCTTGCACCGACACAGGCTTGAAGATGTGCATCCTCCCTGCAGTGCTCACACTGAAGCCACTGATGGAGAGAGGGAAAATCAAGTCAAAAATTACTTTTCTCTGCACCCCAATTGCTTTTCTCTGCTCTCTACAAACATTTACTGCACCGGGGCACTCACAGGCCAAATGAGGCAGAATGAGAATTTCTATCACTGATTTTCCAACCTCCCAAGTAAGAATGGTTTGTAAGAAGCTGCCAGGAATGGGAGCTCCAGCCCTCAGTGGGGTTTCAGAGCATTTCCTGGAAGCACTGGGTCCCACTGAGCAGTGTGAGGGCAGCAAGACAAGAACTCACTGTCTGAATAAGAGGACTCTGCAGCCATGAATCCAAAATGGGCACTTCATTTGCAAGGTGATGGAGAATCTCTCCCAGAGCAGCCCCCAGGTAGGGAAGGACAGTCACATTTATCCTTTTAATGTGGTTTCTTACCCATCCCCATCCAGATGGATTTTAGTATCGCTCCACAGGCGAAGAACCATTCCTATAGTGCAGCTTTTACTGGAAGAGAGATGGTGAGACAGGATGTTAAATATAGGCCAYGATGTGGTCATGCCAATAGCTTAAATTATTAATACTCTTTAATTTTTAAAATCCTCAAGCCTTGCTCTAGTAATCCCTTGTAATATTTTAGGCCATCAAACAAAACTGGAGGCTGGAGCCTGAAGGTCTGACAAGGTGATAACTCATGGTGATTGCTCCATGGGATCACTCTGGCTGGTGGAACAGATAAAAATGGATTTTAGGGGTTTATCTGACCCAAAAGAACACTTTCAATTCAGACAGGCAATCTGGCAAGAAAACCCTGCTTTAATGAAGGCCCGGAACCTCCAGCAGTAAATAATTAAACTATTGAGATATTTTAAAGGCAATTGGGATGCAGACAGCAACAGAAATCCATCTTTCCTCTTGTCTCACATCAATAATCACCAGCAGCAAATTATTGCAAGGTTTATTTCAGGGTGGAGGTGACATGGCAAACTTTCACTGCTGTAGCACACCAAGGGAATGCCAGGTGGGAATTTCCTTCATGACACTAACAGGAATTTCAGAGCAGAACAGAGGCAGCATCAAAGCCAATGACAATAATCTTATGAGGAAGGCACGCCTGGGACTTCCCTATAGATCTCTCTGCTGTGCAAAGCTTCCCCTTCCAACTTTCCTGGGGAAACCAGCACTAAAATTTTCCAGAATGAAACAAAACTCACAGTGGCTGCACCAGCAGGACAGGGCAGCTTGTTAAATCCTAGGAGAACACACATAACAGCCTGGCAGCTCCAGCCTTTGACTGCAGCTCTGCCAAAGCAGCCCTGTCTCCTGGAGCCAAGAGCTTTTCTGCCTTGGTTTACTCACCAGAACTGGAATAATCTGAGAGGGGCTGCGATAACAAAATATTTCACTTGCTTTTCCAAATACTGTGTGCTCTTATCAGTCAGACAAAAGGAACAGCTCGTTGCTGACACAGTTTGTTTGTTGGTTTTGGAGCTACTTTTGCAGTATTGTTTTTTGACGTTATTTGGCAATTCAGCTACTCCCCAAAAGCAGCTCCATTGCATCATTCCATCAACACATTGGAGTCTGGGGGAGAAAATGAGCTCCAGTTTCTAAAATGTGTCTGCAAGAGCATTTTGCAGGGAGCAGGCAGCAAACTACCACTGGTGAGGTGGATGCCATAGCCCTGGATTCCACGGAGACAGAAACCTTTCTGTAACAAAAATGTCAGAAAACTCAACCCCATATCCTTTCTCTCACCGGAATCTGCAGATGCAGGTAACCCAACTGCTYGGGGGCAGTTTTGTACTGCCASAGAKCCCTTCCCAGCTCACACCCACCTCKCCTTGCTGGAGAAGTCCACTCCCAGCAGGATGTTCTCCTCAGTGTCCTGCCGCCCGTTGCTGTACACCACCACCATGTAGCGCACGCGGTCGGTCCACACGCTCTCCAAACGCACAGCCTGCAAACCACCTCTGCCTCGTTAGTGCTGCCACTGCTGCACGACACTTTTACARTTTTGGTTATACCCAAAAGCTTTATTTAGTGCATCATGGATGATACAGCAAGATTTGCTGCCATTTTGGTGAGGGGAAGATGAGCTGAGAGTACCCGCTCCAGTTTGGGGAAATGCTACAAAATGTAACCCAAAGGTTTGTTCTAAGATTTCAACTAGAAAGTGTAAAAACATTAAATTGAAGATAGGCAGGCTCAGAGGATTCTTCCACCCCTAAATCTTCATTGAAATAGGTCAGTCCTGTAGGAGGCACAACTGGCACCAACTTCTCTGTAGARAAGTGAATTTACAGCAGATTTTTATCTGCAGATTTCTTCAAAAGAAAGCCCAGCCCAGTTGATGCAATTTCAAGGCTGATTTAAAAGTGTCCAAGAGAATCAGCAAGGTCCTGTCTCTCCTCCTGTATTTGTGTTTGTCAGCTGTCTGGAAAATTAAATCCAACTGAACWACACGTTTCAGGCAGAGCAGCTCCCTGACCCAACTCATTACCTGGACACAAGGAGCAGGGCAAAAAGGAGTGRTCAGGAAAATGGGGCAGGGCTGGAAACCAGCACAGAGTTAAGGCACCTCTGAAATCTATGCATTGCCAATMTTTATCCTGCTCCTTTACAGCTCTGCTGCAAACACTTCCAACAGAAATGAGAGCAGCAAAATGCACCTGTCCTTACCAGTTTGATCCTGTCCTCACAGCGAAGGAGGTTGATCATCACCTGGAGGTGCTGGGGCAAATCACCTGCACAGAAAGCAGAGCAATCATCAGAAATGGGATCTTGCTGCATTAGGAATCAGCAGAGTTTTGACCTTTAAAGAAATTGGATGTTTCTAAGTCAAAAAATACCATTTAWGGGAGGCCAGTTAATGTTGCTGCCRCAGAGAACTCTGACAGCAGTGWGATTTTTGGATGGGCATTCCTTGGATGTGTGAGAACCCAACCTTATGGTATTTGGAAGCCACCAAATCTATTGGGACCACCTGTGCCTGGCACAGTAGAGGATTCTCTTCCTGTCACAGCACCTTAGAGAGGACAGGAAGGTTTCGCCATGAGAACAGGAGAGGAAGAAGAGGAAAAAACAGAAACAAAGAAGAAAAGAACAACTTTGAGCTGTGAATCACCCTCAGCACGGTGGGATCAGCCCCACTGGCCCTACAGAGGGTGTGACTGAGCAYGAGTGACCTCCAGGAGGATGAGCTGCAGGAATGGCCTGGTTTGGGTGATGGAGCCCTTCTGCCTCCAAGTTGTGCTCATGTATCAAGTGCCTTCAGCTCTAGGTCTGTGGGGACATTTCTGTTTGAGGAAAGCAGATGAAAGGAACAAGGAATCTACAGGAAAACAAACCAAGTTCCCATCTAATAACTCAGTAATGCACTCATAACTTTCCATGCGAGATAAAATTCCTTCCGTGGGCTGTTTGCTGGGTATATGGAATTGCTGACAGTTAAAGAAACCCAAAGCCAAGCTTGGCATTCAAACACCCCCTTTGTGCCTGGAGTGTTTGCTAAGCAGCACCACACAGTACCACACTGTGCCTTTCCCACAGGCTCCTGCTCTCAAAATGCCCCCAAATCCCAGTTTTTCTTGCCCAGTAACCACATATTCCCCAGCTGCCAAAGACAGAAGGTATAAAACACTGGGGAYGGAGAAACCACTTCCCTGAATGCCCTTATCTGCTTCCAAATCTGTAAGTACACTCACCATACCACTCCCTACCATTTCTACCCACCAGTTTGGCAACTGGTAGGGACTGGGGGAAGCAGGACAGTCTGTTCTTAAACTGTGATAAACTCCCACAGRCTGTGGTGAGCTGACAGGAAAGGGGGTTTTCCTGCAACCAGGATATGAGGAGCTAARAAATGTACGTAAATCATACCCAATCCTGATCAAACATCCCTTACTCTGACAAGCAACTTCCAAACAAAGCYAGCAACAGGAAGTTTCAAAGCAAAAAGTCCCAAGCTTTGGATTACTGGAGGCTGGGAGAGCCCCTGGAGAAATGTCCAGAACATCCACAACTGCCCAAGGGGTGCTGAGTGTTGTGATTCAGCCCAGCCACTTTTCCTCCCCACAGGCCAAAGGGGAGGCAAAGATTAAATCACTGMAGCACAAGTGACATTTCCTCCTCCATGGCTGGGGAAAACAGGGAGAGATATTCCACACAGCCCTTCTGGCTCCACAGGCTCCCCTGCCTAAAGAGAGCCATGCAAAATGCTGTGATTTCCAGTTCCAAAAGAATGATAAAATTTTAAATGAAAAATCAATGATCCAAATAAAACACYCAATAATTTGAATGTGGGCTGAAACTCTAGGTTTGCTCAGCAGGTTGTACAAGGCCCACCAGGACAATCTGGGGAGTCACCCACCCGTGTCATCAGCCTGTCCCTTAAGATTGGAGGRGAAAAGGATCTCCAGAGGTGATTAAATCCATTACCTGCATGTTTGTGAGGATGCTGAAGGCTTCGCTGACCCTGGGAGCTGTTTCCTTGCTGTAAGAAAAGGGCTGCACCTTTCACCATGAAAAAGCTCTCGCTGAGGCTGGAAAAAAAACAACACAGGAATCAACTGAAAGGAAAGAGCAGCAAAATGTGCACATCTGGGGAAGGAAGGGCTTTCCTCACAAATAGTCRGATTTTGCCACAGCCACTTGCACAGCATGCCTCTGGGATTATTCATGGATTATTCATCTGTCATTTTCCACCACTGTTTTATTACTTGGCCCCTACAGGAGATACTTGCCTRAGCTGTCATGGGCTGGAAATGACTTTATCACTTGATTATGGAATTCTGCAACTTAAAAGAAGCAGAGGGTTGGACTTGTTACAGGCTGAGACCTGCAGTGGACTGAAGAGCAGGTTCCGAGTCAATCACTTCCGGCTGATTCCAGTTCTTGACATTTCTTTRGAATGTAACAACAAGAACCTGCAAYTGTGTAGATTTAAAGGGGAGGGGAGATGGAACCCAAGGGAAAGGACACAGCTCTAGGACCAAGAGCAGAGATTTGGCTATGCTGTGGCTGGATCAGCATCCCAGGACAGAGTGTGSGCAAACACAATGACATTTTCAGAGGGAAATGACAGCCAGGGCTGGAACACAATGAAAGGAGGGCAGAACAGCACCAGCACAGCTGAATTTTGCCCTTCCYCGATGCACACGCGGATTTCGGAAATGGTTCAGAAGCAGCTTTGGCCAGCAGCAGTGAAGCTGCATTTCCCATGTGGCTGAAAATCCSTGTCTCCTGAGGTACCTCTGAGCTGCACAGGAACTGCTTAGGATGTTTCCTCCACTCCCAAAGCAGCACAAGAGCCATTTGTTGTTCCAAAGCCCAATTTTCCAGCGCCCCAAGCTTGCAGCCRTAGATCACCATTAATTACTGTCTGCATCTACTAAATAGAAATGCTCCATTATGGGGCTGTGCTACACAGGAGTTACTTATGCTCCAGCAAATGATCCCACTGGAGTCACYACTCCCAGCACTCATCTATTCCTTATTTTATCCATGGTCTTTGCCTTGGGGCAGCAGTGAGAGTTAATGCTCCCAACGCTCTGCTCTACCTCAGCATTTTTGTGAGGGCAGACATGAAATTCATGTCATTTTASATTTTCCAGTTTCTAAAGAACACAGCCCAAATTCCCAGGCAAAGCTTCCTCCTCTTTCAACTGAATATCAAGAATTGCCCAGAAAAATCTGGATCAGGTTTAATTTGAGATTTCAGTTGCTTTAACAAAATGAAGTAGAATTTTTTTTGCCTGAATTCCAGGCTTCACAAGATCAATAAAACACACACTCTAATTCCACCAATTCTCCACTTCCATTCTCACAGGATTCCAGCACTCACCCTTCCCCTCASCTCACTGGCTGTGTCTGAGCAGGAATCGTGCAGGGTTTGCTGCAATCCCAGCTCAGCCTGGCTCGGGATAACGGCACCCACGGCTGCAAACAGGAATGTGGCTCCTTCCAGGGGCCAGCCAGGAAGAGCCCTGTTTCCTTCTCACCCCAGACCTCACAGGAAAGCGTTAAAAAAGGCCAGAAGTGACACAAAGGCAGCGACCCCCACACAATGTAAAGGATATTCAGCGCTCACAAGAAACAGGGAATGCTTAGATCATGTACAAGGAGGTAATTCATAGCATTCCCATCCCAAGAATTTGAGGAAAATTTTTTTTAGGAAAGCAAAAAAATATATACTCAAATAGGATATTTTACCCCAAAGGATCTTTGATCTTAAAGTACTGACTAGGATTTCTACAGCAGGAAAAACCTTGGAAAAGACAAAGCTCCTTCCCAAAGTTATCAGAACTCCTGCCCTAATGGTTCATCTCACCAGATGTTCTCCTCTCCTGCAGCCAGGAAATCTGTGACAATAAAGCAGAATATTCCCAGCTGCAGACAAAAGGGAAAGCTGTGCTGCTGGAGCAGCAAGTGGTCCAGGAAAAGGACAACTCACATGGCAAAATTTTTGTTCCCGTGTATCCATGTGCGTGGAAATGAACTGGAAAGCAAAGCCAGGAGCCTGCTGAGAGCAAGGTTTCCACCCCGCACACAACCCTCCTGCACATCTCCCGTACCCCCAGCCTTGCCCATCTCCACACGAGCTCTGTTCCCATGTGCCCAGCASGGTGCCAAACATAGGGAACACACCCAAACGCCTCTTTGCTCASAGTTTACACCACATTGTAACAACATTACCCAACCCCAGCCTTTATCTTGGCTCTGGGAACTCTCTGCGCTCGCTCTGCCACTTYACACAACTGCTCTGGACACGGCCGAGTGAGAAAGGCAAGGCACGAGATTCCAACCTCCTTTTAAATCTGCAATTCCAATAAACAACTAAAACTCTGAGCTTCTTTTTTTTTTTTAAATACAAAAACCTCTCCTAAAGAACACCCAAATCCTGTCATTAAAGAACGTCCCCAACCTCTGCCCCTCAGCAGGGGTGACAGATGCCCCAAAGCAGCCCAATCCAGTGGTTCATACATACTAATTCGGGCCGGTTTTCTTTGCGCGGCGGCAGCATCGTGCCGGCCCCAGCGTCAGACAGAAGTCAGAGAATTCGAAAAGATTCATAACCAGCTGTAAAACTCACATCCTTTTGCTTCTAAACCCATAAAAAACACCAGAAGGCAAAGAAAAGGTCGACCGTATTTTCTRTGCGGAGCAGAGGAATCGCGGCTGCTGATGCTCCCCGGGAACTGGATGGCTTTTAGGGAACACTGTGTCTTCCACTGATATCCTGGCTTGAAAAAGCACTTGTCCCAACACATCCTGATGAAAGAGAGCCATTCAGGAGGGGAAACAACCAGCTGAGGCTCGGCTAATCGTTTCCCTCCTCCAGACTTGTTTGTTTGTTTGCTTCCCCCCTCATGCTCCGAAGGTTCCTATCAGCACCCACGCAGCCCCTCGCTGTGGGAAGTCCGTATGCCCTGGGAGGGTGGGACAGGACGAGAGGAAAAGCATCCTATGGACTGATTCCTGGTAAATACTTTACAGTTAAAGCAATGCTTTAATATAGATARACCATTTTCATTTGCTGTTTCTCTCATCACACAGCTCCCCTGTTGGATTTTCAGAGCCATTCCCGAGTTCCTGAGCTCCTGCCGGACAAGGAGTCTCTCAGATACCCRGTGTTTGTGTGTTAGGGGCTGGCTGGCACCGAATTCCCTGAAGATTTGTTCCTTACAAACCCTAATTCTTTCTGCAGGCACACACCATGAGGCCATGCTGGTCCCACCAGCCTGACCAGAGGGAGAAGGAGCTCTCTGTACAGTTCTCACCCAGTTTTCACCCAGTTTGACTGGCACACACCACAGAAACCACCCAATCCCTGGATGCCCTTCCAGGAATCCTGACCAGCACAACTTCTCTACAAGGAGTCATTTCAGGCTCTCAAATAAACACAGAGCCCACGAGTTTTGTCACAGCCCCAGGACCCTGATGCTCCAGCACAGCTGCAGATCCGCTCTCCTCCCACTCCCTGACCTCAGCTTACCAAACACAGGGAATTATCGCCCCAAGGGAGGGAAAAAACTACACTTCCAGCACCTGGGAAATGCCAGAAGTGTCAAGAGGAGGGTACAGACAGCTCCAGCCCCTCCTGCCCCCAGGGGCTGGCAAGGAGAGGGTGCTCGTGGCCATGGCCCAGCTGGGAGCCAGCTCCAGAGGGTCTTGCTCCATCCRTTGGCTCCGTGCTGCTCAACTTGAAAAGGAAGTATTTCTTCCCCTTTGGGAAAGCTCCAGAGGAGCGTGGCTGCAACACACATCAAYCCCATTTCAAGTTGCTGAAGAACACAATAGGCAGCGCCTTCTCGGCGGTACAAACTGCCACCCCCTGGGGCCAGGAATGCCAGTAAGCAATCCCTTAAAAATGATGGATTTTGGGAAAAGAGACAGAGCTGCTCATGGTCCTGGACAGCCAGATGCCAGTCMCAGAAGAGTTTTCCCCAGGCAGCTTGCTTTGCCATCGTGACTSCAGCTATGGGGTGTCCCAGGAGGAATCCTTGCATGCCTCAGGTGCTTGAGTTCCATATTTTAATGGGRAATCTCACATAAGCCATGATCATCTTGCAGGACACAAGAAAATGCTGTATTAATACATATTATTGCTACAGAACTAATCTCAAAATAACATCCACTTACAGAAGTCAGGTGAGAGAAAACCACTTTTCCTGGGAAGATCCAGGCAAGTCTGAGGTGAGTCAGCAGCCTCCTGCTGCCTCCTGCAACCAGGTCCGTGTTTAAGGAAGAAAAAAAACCCTAAACCCCCACAAGAAAAGGACTATTCACTTCTCTCAAAACTGGTCATGATTTTACAAAGGCAAACATGGTAATGCCTCCCAGTTCCTTGGGTTTCACGGCATCTTCTACTCAAAACATTTCCAAACTGATAAGGTGAAGGAAAAACAGGCTTCCCAAGAGCCACAGAATGGAACACACTTCCCTTTTCCATAGCCCTGTTGATAAGGAGGAAGAGAACTGATATTTTCCCCCTTTTCYTCTCGCCTGTTTGCTGCTAGGTCTGGAACAAGCCTGGCCACCTCAAGGCAAGTGAGAAAGAACACAAAACAGCCCTAGAGAGAGGCCAAATCAGCACTGCCGGGTGTTTCTGCAGCCTAGMCAGACCCTCAATATTCCAGAGGGGATATAAAGCAGAGGGGATTGGCATTGTCCCACAGACACACCAAAACAGCAACACAACCCCGAGCTGGGAAGGAGCACATCAAACAGAAAGAAGATACAGGGAGAGAAACAGCAGGAAGAGTCGGGAGCAGCTGCATGGCTCCTGCTTCCCAAGGAAGCCAATGGTTAAGGCAGAGGCATTGCTTGCTTTAGCTTGATAGAGGCACATCTGATAACACTTCCTGACCACGAGAGGGGCCTTCAGAAGGGGCCTGAGCAACACAAAAAAGCGCCAGGGAAAAAGGGACTTCAAAGCTACTCCCTGCCATGGCACCAAACAGCCCTGGGAACAGCCCCAGGAACAGCCCCAGGAACAGCTCTGGGGGCTCTGGCTCCAGCAGCAGCAAGTCCCTTCTCCTGCTTTTAATGAAGTGTGTCCATGTGGCTTTTGCTCTGTGTCACAGGGGCCACACAAAGATTAAAGGCCCCACAAGGGACAGAATATCACCACAACCATTCCAGCTCATCCTGACACGGAGCAGGCTGCCAGTGGGGGGATAAGCAGTGCGCTCCCCATGGAGCAGCACCTGGAAAAGCCCAGTTCCAACACGTACAATGATGGTTTAGAACAAAGTGCTACTGCACACGTGTAGAATTTGTGATATGCTGACAAACTGACCTGTGGTCAGTGCTGCAGATGCCCAACATGCCTGGCAAGGTGGTGAGAGGTGCACAGGAACGCTTGGATTGAGGTGTTTTTACTACCAGAAATGTGAGGCAGGAAAGATCTTTCCCTACCCGTGACTTCCATACCCAAAGTCATCATTCTCAGACCTCCTGAGCTGAAGACAAGTCATTCCCAGAAGAAGAGCAAAAGGTGGGCTGCAGATTCACAGGGAGAACATCTCCCCTTCCTCGGACACAGCCAAGGCACCTTTGTGCTGGGAAGGGGCCACACAGCAGCTCCAGCTGTTGGAGGGGCTGTAAAGCCTCCCTGCAGGAACAAACATCTCTCCCATCTACTTTGAAGGAACTGAGATGTTGGGGTGACAGGAAAATTCAAGAGGCTTTGCTGTTCTCAGCAGAGCAGGGACCAAAGGGAGTGTGAGTGTGCATTGTTGGGCTYGGAGGCGTGGGCATCGTGGGCCACATCCCAGCAGGAATGCTGAGAAGGCTGGAGACACTGCAGGCCATTCACACATAAATGCTCCTCTGGCACAATGGGCAAAAAGAGAAAAATGAAATCAATCATGAAGCCCACAAAAGCCAACTTCCCAACAGAAATAGACTGCTGATGATGTCCCTCCAGCCGCTCCTGGGATGCATCGGGCTGGAGCAGAGATCAGCACGGATCCACATGGAGCTGAACTGGGTCAGCTGTGAGTATCCCACCCTGGGGGTCAACCCCAGAACCCAGGCTGTGCCTGCARASAACACAGGAGCAGCTGGGATAAACCCTCCAAAAGGGCAGAAAGAGGGAAACAAACAAATCAGCAGGATCATTCCCCATTCCAGCAGACTTGCGCAAAGATGACAGAACTGCTCCCAAACAGCCAGGAATGAGAAAATTCTAGGAATCCCTAGTACTTGGRTGGTGAAAAGCCAAATAAAATAAGAGACTGTTTCACAAGGAAAAAGAAATCCTTTCTGCTCATCCCATTAATCGCAGRGTTCAAAAAGGCACAAGGCTGATCCCGGCATCACTCAGCTACGCCATGGGCTTGGAACTCAGTCTGAATCCTGGGGAGCATTTCTGAGATTCCCACTGAAACACGATGGCATTCTGGTGACAGTCACTGTCTCAGGAAGCCAGGCCAGATCTCTCCAAACCTCAGCCTGCACGAGCTGCTAGGAAAAGGAGCATTAACCCTACAGAGTCCCCAGTGTGGACCCTGGACTGTCCTCAGCCCGCTGTGCCAATCCCAGGGCCACCCACCCCTCTGTGGGGCTGGGCAGAGCTGCTCCACACAGCAGCTCAYGCTTGCCTGGACTCATGGACCTGAAGGATAGGCTTGGGAAAGCAGCAGCATCAGCAGCATGGATTTCCCTGGTAGTCTGGGGGAAGCTGGCTATTTCCAAAACACTGGATCCCTGTGTTTTCTCCTACAAGCCACTGCTCTGGATATTGCCACGTTATTGCCAGAGCTGTTCTGTGACCACAGGTAGCGGGGATACAGACCACAAGCCCTGGAGTTTCACCAGAGCAGCGCCCAAGCTGCAGGAGAGGTGGGATGATAGCCACCATGGAGGGCACACCAGAGGCAGAGCCTCCACCCGCACTCCCGGCAGGAGCCAATCCTGCTCCCACCCTCCTCCCCAGCCGAGCTGTCAGCAAACAGGCCCATCCTCCTGCATTCCTCCTGTCAGCCCATTGTCTTAATCCTTGGAACTATTTTATTAAGTCACCCCACTTCACCCACTCAGCAGTGTCTCCCAGAGACAGGCAAGAGAAACAAGTGGAAACTCTCCAACGGCGCCACTGGAAAAGAAAAGGAAGGTGAATAATAGCTTGAAGGATTAAAGGAGCAGCTTCCAAGCGGTGTGAGTGAAGGTCAGCCAGGACACAGACAATGGCATAGGAAGCATGGCTGGGAATCTTGGTGGCACAGCAACCCAAAAACCAGCTGAGCTGCTGAGTTTCAGAACGGCTCCAAAAAAGGCAGCGGAGACCAGGGAGTACTTGACACATTGGTAACGTGGAAAAATAAAAGAAAATAAATCCAGGCAGATCACATGGGGTAAGAGCYGACTGAGAAAAGTTCTGGCTCAACCCTGACACCTCGAGTGTTTAACTAGACCACAGGCTGCCTTTSCAGTCCCCTGAGGGTACACAGCCAGCGTTCCCAAAATCAGGAGAGAGCCAGGCAGGGCAAAGCTCACTCACAATGTAAAAGTGGTGGTAAAAAACCTTAGGATCATCCTTCTTTTACCCCTCCGTTCCAAAGCCATCTTTTCCAAGCAGGATGGTGTTGCAGATGGTGTTTTGCAGGGTTGGGAGGGAGATGCCCAGCCATGGACAGCAGGCTCCACTGGGATGCAAGTGCTGGACACGGTTGGATGTGATCATTTGGATGGCAGACAGGGCAAACAAGGAACCTGGCAGCTTTCTGGGAAATCCGAACTGGACATTTTGTCCCATTCCCTGCATTTCTGGCTGACTTGGTCTCTGATATGAACCTTTCCTTCACCAGCAGTTCATCCAGCAAGGATTTCTTCAGGAAACTAAAATTTTCAGAGAGGGAGGACAAGCTCTGCAGAGGACAGTCCTGATCCCAGATAAATTGAAACAACTAATGGATGTGGTGTGCACCCTAACCTGTTTCAATCTGGGCTTATTTTTGTGCAGTGGTGAAGTGATTCTGCTTCAGGGATTTAAATGCGGTAAAGGGATGTGTAAATGTTTGGGAAATAAACTCAGCGCTGTCGGGAAATAATCTCAACACTCTTTGTTAGGAGTAAAACCAGGCCTAGGAAGGTGTTCTGTCTGTTCCCCACTCTCCAAAAACATCTAAAGAGCACTTGCCAGACAGAGCACAGCTCTGATTTGTATGAGAAATCCCTGACTCACAKATCTTGGCAGACGATTATCAAAGATTAAGATATTTAAAATCAAGAGGCATTTGGAACCAAAATATTGTTCTGACCCAGCTCTAACACCTAAATAAACAGCGACCACATTGGCCTTTTACAGAAACAAGTGCTCAGTGCAGAGCCAGCACCTCTGATAACAGGGCCTCATGGTTTGGGTTCTGCCAAACTGCTGAGGTTTCACGGAAGAAAAAAAACCAAAAAGACTTAGATACAATTCCAAAAGAATATGATCATCACATYTTCAAACTGGCAGCTCTCCTGCTGTTGCTCTACCTACATCCAAGTAAACTCCTCATATTGCTCAACATCAAGTCAACAACAGTTTCCTGGAAGGGCTAGATCTTAAATAAAGGCAAAATAAGTGCACGTTTCCTCAGCTCKGTGGCCTCTGAACATCCACACACAGCCCACCACAAAATGTAAAGGCCTAATTATATTTCCCCGAGCTTCCAGGGCCACACCTCCRGGCTGAGAGCTCCCGAGGGCCGGGGGCTGGGCCAGTGCCTCCCCATTGTACGGAGCACGCTAAGGCAGGATGCTGCCGCYGGCCAGGATGTGATTCAGCGTCCTGTTTTGAACACTTCATGAAGTCAGCAACTTCTGCCCCGAGATCTCCCACCAGCTCCCCGGGACACAATCAATCTGCAGCCAGCAGGACTTGTCAAAGCTGTAATGAGCTGCTGTCCCCACAAATAAATCCTCAGGGCAGCTGCCCCTGTGTTCCCGCCGCCCTGAGCGCCTGCCCGGCACCATGAACAGGGACAGCCCAGGCTGTGGGTACAAGGCATTCACTCAGTGCTGCTCCAGCAAAACATGATACTAAATCCCTAAAGAAATTAAGAATCAAGGTGTCAAGAGATAATTTTCTGTTCAATAAAATATAATACACATTAAATATACATTAAGCATAAATATATATATATGCATGATATAAAATACAATGGYGTCCTGTGGTGTGTGCCAGAGGGATGATCATGGAATCATTTAGAAAAGACTTCTATGATTGAGTCCTACTGTTCCCACAGCACTGCCAAGGCCACCAATAAACCACGTCCCCAAGTGTCACATCCATTGCAGCTTTTCAATTCCTCCAGGGATGAGGATTCCACCACTGCCCTGAGCAGCCCGTTCCAAAGCGTGACAACCTTTTCCATGAAGGAATTTTCTCTAATATCCAATCTAAACCTGCTGTTGCCCTGTTAAGGGTTCATCTACAGCATCGACTCCTGTTGATCACTGATCTGCAAATGTACTTAAGCCCAACTCTGAAAACCTCTATCTCCCACAGCTGCTCTTGCCAGTTCTTAAAATTTGTTTTACAGGTGCCAAACAAGAACAATTCTTTCCATAACCATTTTCAGGCTTGATCAGATCCTGGAGATTACCAACTTCCAGGCCCTTCTGCACTAGTTTAATCTCTATCTCCTTGCAGAAGGTGCCTGAAAATGTTCACCCGGCCCCACATTTAGRCTGTGATTGGAAAGCCAGTAATAGCAAAGATTACAAAATGACTGGCTAAACAAACCTATTTATATTTGTAATTAAARCCAGTGATTATCTTGCTGTGTTTGCCAACCACATCTGTAAAACAGCCAACACTCACAGGGTTGTACAACATCTCCTTTGAGCCGGTGAGACAGAGCCAGCCAGCGGCCAAGGGTGAGAATCAACTGGGTTGCACCAAAAAGGAAAAAATGCACATCCAGCCCTGTGCTAGAGCAGGCAGCTGGGAAAGAGCTCGGCTCTGCTGTGCCTCCTCCTTGATAGCATCTCCTGAGAGGCTGCTCAGAGCTGGAGCAGCTGGATGCAGGGCTGAGATAAGGCCACAGGCACCGCACGCACAAGGCTCGCATGGAACTCGATCTCAGAGAACTTAAGGCTGTGCTTAACTCTAGGCTAACACGCCCTCCCACGGGCTTGGCCTAGCCATGGCAGCAGTTTTACAAAGGTTTGGGTGAGCTGTGGGTATGCTGCACCAGTAAGGGAAAAAAGGGGTCAAGCCACAGCATCTCCCTGATGGTTATCCAGGATGGAAGGTTTRAGCAGACACAGATAACACAGCTCAGACGTGCAGCTTCTGGCTTCACTGAGCTCTCATATCTCYCTGTGCTCTTACTTTTCCTTCGGCTCCAACTCTCTACCCTCAGGGAGCTACAGAGTCCTGGCTGTATGCTGGGAGCACTGTGGATGTTACATTGTTGAAGCTTCTACAAAATTTTTGGAAAYAGAGAAAAAGACTACTTAGAGCAGATCAATGTCTAAGAAAATGCAGATAGCAGCAATATCTCTGAAAGCAAAGCTGAACTTAGAGCATGTCCCCTCGGTCTGTGCTAGAGTAGAAGATGTTCCAGGGAGAAAGAAAAGCATTTTGAAATGACAGAAACCATAAGGAAGGRTGACCAGGGAGCAGCAAGATGTGGCTGGGTGCAAAACTGTGATATAGACCTGTTCCTCCAAGAAAACAAACAGATGGCTCATGGAACCAGATCCAACTATGCAACCTCAAATGAAAATCATGGAATTCTTTGGAATGAACAAAAATAATTTGTTCACCAGGCAGATGAGTACATTATGTCATAAATGTGTACTAGCACAGCCATCCTGTATCGATGAAACACAGCTTGAGCTGGCAGCATGTTGGGGACGTGTTTCCAACAATCCTGCCTTTTCTCCAACCATTAGATCTCCAAGGTCTGCAGAGCCAGGAGCTGGACTGCTGACCCCTGTGCTCAGGGCATGTGTGACAAAGCCCAGCTGTCACCAAGGCTAGACCAGGATTGAACCAGACACAAACACCAGCACAGGCCATTCCTGCAGGTTTTTTCAGAGAAGCAGCACAATGAAGTTGAACAATTCTGCCACCCCCTGGGCACCGGGCAGAGTCTCAGTGGACTGATCCAGAGCAGGGAAGGGGACAGCAGTCACTGGGAAGGGGACAGGATCAACCCACTAAATGAACAGAAGCTKCATTTATCATCTGTGTTGTGTCTACACATTTCCTTCAGCTCTTGGCAGTGTTTCCCCCTGAGAACGGCAGAGGCTGTACACCAGAGCCATCTGATTCTCGAGGTCTGTCTGGCTATTTAATTACCAGATTCTTATCCTGACAATCGTATACGGAAGAGCAGCCCCAAGAGACTGAAGGACAGAGGAAACTCGTGGGATCTCGGTGTCCAACGTCAGTGCTGCAGCATTTTTCAACAGCCAGGAGAAAAGGATCAGCCCTTAAGCCTGGTCCAAGTGCATCTACAGAGCTGAGATGCACATGCCCGGCTTGCAAAGMGGCCAGACAGACCAAAGGTAGCCACAAATCCAAGGATTTCCCCAGGATTTATTTCCACAATGAGAACATTTGCAATGAAGAGGATAAAGCTGTATTTTCTCTTTCAGCACAGAACTGTATATTCAAAAGAAGAGGCTGCCATCCTGCTTGGTTACATGTTAATGTTTAATACCACATGGGGAAAAGCAAGAATTAGGGTTGTGTGGCTGTTCATGGCTTCAGCAGGTTCCTGCTGGGGCCCTGCATGATACAAGAAGCAGACCCAGGAATCCTGAATTTTGATTTAATCAATACAAAACCCATTCTCCACAAAGTCAGGTCTCAAATGGCATTACAGACAGCTATGAAATGCCCATACACAGGAGAGAAGACACACAGCATTTCTGTCTGCAGCCCATGTGTGTGCAGACAGGACTACCATGCAACTCCAGGCTTCCCAGGTGTGCTGCAGCCAGGAGAAACCACCCCAGAACACAGAAACAAAAACGTCCAACACTTTGCTACTCTGCCMATGAACAGCCCTGCTTTCCAACTTCACTTGGAGAGCAAACGCAGTCTAAGCAGCAGCAGGAGTGGCTTTGCTTTTCCTGAACCCAGGATAATGAAAGCAGGAAGGAGTGACAAGAAGAGGAGACTGACTGCTGAACCACTGTTGTGCCTTTACACTTCTCCCTTGGGCTGTGGTTTACAGGTTACAGGGTTAAGAGCTGCCTGCAAGAGCCAGGCTTAGAGTGAGCCATCCACAGCATTACTCAGAGCCCCATTAGCCAGGGCCCCAGCACAWGAGCTTGTGTCACCACTTGGGATCTGCACAGTGTCAGCGACAGGAGTCTCTCTCCTCCCTGCYAGGACAGCTCAGCCCTTTCTGCCCCTCAAATGAACACAGTGGCTCTGCACAACCCCAAGGAGGAAAACGCCTGGCAATTAATACCCAGAAATGAGCAGAGCTCTCCCCTTCCTACCCTGGCAGCAGAGMCCCCTTCCCTAGTGGAGCCCCAGCCTCAGGGAGCAACAGCAGAGCCAGAGATGCCGTGATAACATCAAAGTGCTGTGGCCAGAGCTGACCAGCAATTTTCCARTGTCTTCCCTCCAGGGAAAAAAGGATCACGAACTCTCTTTTATGCTTTCAGCTCGTTAAGCGTTCATCTCAAAACCCGTAAGTGAGAGATCATCCCCAAGTTCAGCTCTCTGCAAACCATGCCATCCCCTCCAGGCAAAGCCCAGGCTCGGGGATCTCTGCGGGATGAGGACCTGGATGCTTGGCAGACAAATAACAACAGTGGAAATGATATTTAGAGTGCAAACAGCTCTGCTTACCTCACATTTAACCTACGCTCTTCATCACTGCCGGCCTCCGCCTGAGGGGAGAAAAGGATACAGGAGAAAGTTACATGTTGGTTGTTTACACATAACAATAAAATCCCTGCACCAAGAGGGTGTGGGGGGCTGTTTGCCGCGGGGTTTTTCTCCCCTGTGCCAGGGATAAATGAGACTCCCTAGTCCTGTATGCCACCAGCACCCGGCGCCGGGTGACAAAGGGGCTCACGGGGATTTTAAAGCTATTAGGTCCTAATCCTGCAAGCTGGTCCTGGAGCGCAGAGCGCTTTGAAGAGAGCCAACCCCGACGTCACCGGAGCGCACACCTCGCTCCCACTGCRCACACACGTGAGGGCAGCAGGCTGGCAGCCACGGCTGGGCACAAATAATTGGGAYTCGGGGTGTCCCAAGCACAAGGACACAGATGAAAGTGTTCCCTGGGACTGACCCAGCTCCAGCACCAGATGTGCAGGACTCACACCGGCAGGCCAAGGAGGCCACCTCCACCTGGATGGTGGCACACGTGTCGCCAGGCTAGGACAATGCCCACCTCCTTGCATGTCCTCTGCCTGTTGCCTTCCTGAGGAACATGCTGCTTYGGTGGCAGGCATGGATTACAGCGGGCACTTCTGCACCAGCACTATTGGAAAGCCCCCTGGAAGCAAATCTGGCAGCTCAGGTGACATTACACTTTATTTACTCTCCTCAAAAGAGAAGTGCGACCTCAGCCTGCTTCTAAACCAAAGCATTTTCACAGAGTCATGCTTTCCAGACATCCCCTTCAGCTTCCCTATTAGCTTCTAGACAAAAWTCCTCATTAAAGAAAAGCAGAGTTGGGGCTAATTGCAGCCAGAGCTGACAAAAAATAAAACCCAACAGGTACTAAGACAGTACTTCTCCTTTGGTCCTGCATGAGTAAAGAGAAGAGAAAGTGCTGGGAGCTTCCCCTTGGAGGGCAGGGCTGTGTTGGGAGAAGGTTTGGGCAAAGCAGAGACCTTGCAAGAAATCCTTCACACTCAACACACCAGATCCTGACAAAGCTGGATGGACACAGGCTTTGAAGGAATCAGGCTCCATCAGTGCCAACACTTGGGGAACATCCTCGTGTTTCCTACAGCATTGCTCAGAACCCACATCAAATAAGGGTCTCTGTAAGAGTTACCTGTTTCCAGGTGGTTTCATACAAGTTAAAAATATGCAAATAGTATAATTTCAAATGCTCAAGAGTGGAGCTTTGTGTGTGTATGTGTGTGTGTGTTGGGGGAGGACCTGGATTGCTCCCCACCCTCTCAACTTAGGACTGGGGAGGTTGGAGGGCACRGGAGCTGCTCTGCTGACAATCTGTGAGAACCAAGTAAAGCCAGAGAAAAAAAAATCCTGCAAATGCAACAGCAGAGGCCGGATATTGGAACTGTGGCCATTTGGAGAAAGGGAGATGCACAAGGCTGTCCTGACTGACCCAGCAGAGGGTGAGGAGCATACCATGGCTATTTTTAGTCTGTTTACAGTGCAGAGCTGGGTTGCAGGCAGGGCCCCAGAGCACCCCGAGTCCCAGTGCCCCCACTGGCAGATCCCCCAGCCCTGGGAAGGTCTGGCAGGTTTGGGACCTTTGCAGGGTCGCCTCCTGTTTGTTTGGGGTTGTCACATAGCAACAAGGGGAAGAAAAACTTTCTCCTTTTTAAACAAACGTGACTGTGAGGATGACGACTCTCGGATGTCGTCAGCTGGGGCTCAGCAGCAGGGCTGGGCCTGAAGCTGCTGTGGGCTCCTCTYCTGCAGGAGCTGAGCTGTTCCCAAAGCTGACTTTCGCTGTACTTTTTACTAAAAACTGCAGGCAAACCAAAGCAAGGCAGCAGCAAGGCTGCCACACTGAGTGCTCCTGCCTTTTCCTGCTCAGAGCACCCCTTGGAGCKGGCAGGGTTTGGGGTGCACCACACACTGTGCTCATCAGAACCGTGGATCCCACCACAGCACAGACACCACAGCCAGAMCCCACCAGCCACTGCCACATCCCTCCCTGGGGACTGTCCTGAGCGTGGCCATGCTGAAGGAGCACAGGGAGCAGGAGCTGTGTGGAAGGGAGATGCATAAGCAGTGCAAGTTTGCAAGTGTGAGAACCACTCTCTCCTAAGTATTTATGGCACAAGGCAGCAGCATCCATTTTACAAATTCCTTTGGGCTCAGGAGTTAGGAGAGGCACTGCAGCACAGTCACAATTAGCAAGGATGTATGGTCATCATTTTCCATTAAAATATCTTCTAGTAATTATTCACAGTGACTTAAAGCCCCAACAAGCCCTAATTTTCCTTGCAAGAAAGATCCTAAAAGAACAGGAGCAGGCTAGCATTTTTTGATGGGATTTTTCTTTGAAATTAACTTTGTAAAAACAACATGCTGAATCTGGAAAAATAATCTGGAAATCATAATTTTATGGTATTTCATGCCAGAAGAGACCATTCCAACAGCTCAYGTCTTCATCTGGGAGCTACCACAGCACACCTGAGCTGTAGGTGCTGRTGGCAGAAGCACCCTGCCATGGACAACACCTGGCAGCAAATTTGGGGCAACAYTTTTGGGAGGAAAAAGGAGAATTGTATAGTCATCCCATCACCAGCAGCTCTGACATAAAGCAATGCCTAACACAGATGTACATGCCAAGGCCTGCTTTCACTCCTCTCCCACCTGCACCAGTTAAATCCAGTCTAATTCCACTGCCTGCACTGAGGTTACAGCTCATTTYCATCTCTGTAGATTGGGTGGCCACTAGGTCTTGTTCAAGGCTCTGTCTAAACCAGATCCCACAAAATTCCTTCTGAAAACTCCTATGAAAAGTGCAAGTCCCGTCTCCACGTTCCTCAATGAGCACAGCGTGACCCAAACTGGGTCCCTGCAGCCAAGGACCCCCCGCAGCCCCTGGAGAAAGGGAGAACCTGGGAGCTTTGTGGCTCCCCCCTCTTGCTCCCCCCTCAGACCAGCTAATCGGGGGAGTCACAGGGACCTGACAGGTGACAAATAGGATTGTTTACCTGGCAGGAGTGGGGACAGAGCGAAGCCAAGGGCAGCGAGCATCAAAGGAAGGAAGTGTGGGGGGAGAGGGATGCATGGGGAGGATGTGCAGAGAAACAYCAGGACTGTCTTTGTGGGTCACAAAAGAGATGGGTTAGGAAGGGAAAAGGCAAGAAGAAAGAAATTGGAGGTGCAGCTGTGTTTGGATGACATGTGGGAGCTGTGGTGGGAGAAGTAGAAGCCCAAGGCCAGGCAGAGGCAGRAGAGGGCATTTCTGGGGCACAACAGTGGAGGGGGTGTGCAGCAGAATTAGGACACACAGAGTGCTATGCCAGCAGGACACGGATGCACGGATGGCATCATGGGGCAGATGAAGTGGCAGGTACAGATCCCTGGAGAGCAGAGCTGGGTGAAGGAGAGGACAGCAGCATGGTGGAGGCTGTGCCACACTGAGGAGCGGCAGAAATATGGGGTGGAGCAGGATGGGAGCTGCTCCTGGAGAACTGATAATGGTCACCTTGGGGAAGGGCTGGCGTGAGCTCCCTGAGGGGCAGGAGCTGCAGCAGATGTGGGGAAAGGTGGTGCCATGGCTCAGACAGAGAGGTAACTCAGGGCAAAGCAAAGCATCCCTGGGGCAGGAGATGGTGGCAGCTCTGGGGTGCCAAGGAGGGAGAAAGTCTGAGGCCAGCACAGCTCCTTCATGCAGAAAGTACTCTATCTGGTAAGAGAGGGGTGAAGCCCCTCTGCCTGCCCTCCCCCTGCCCCAGCGTTTAGGGAGCTCAGGCTAATGCCAGCTGAAGGTTGGAATGGGGGACAGCCACGGTGGAATGGGGGACAGCAGAACAGAGCCAGGCCTGGCTCAGCCTGGCAGCATCAAAGGGCTGGGGCTGAGCAGCATTAGGGGCTATGAGAGGAAGGAGTTGAGATGGATGGGGGCTGTCAAGGRCTGAGCTGGGCCAGGGAGTGGTGGGGGTTCTAAGGGGCAGGGGGCTCTGGGCCATGGGGGCTGTAATGGGACGAGGATGGGGTAATTGGCTATGGGAGATGGGCAGGGGGCCATGAGGGACCAGGACCTGTGAAAGGGATGAGACCAGGGGCTGGGGGGACTATGAGGGGCTTTGCTGGAGCCAGGGGGCTGTCGGAAACCAGGCCATGGGGATTGCGAGGGGATCAAGTCAGAGGGCAAGTGGCTATGGAAGGCCAGGGGGCCGTGACGGGGTGGAACAAGGGACTGGAGGGGGAAAGCTGTGAAGGGCCAGAGCCGTGAGGGTCCTGGGTSTGTGAGGGCGATGGAGCCAGGGCTTGGGGAATATCGGGGAAACCATGAGACACCGGGGCCTATGGAGGTGATGAAACCAGAAGCTTCGGGATACGGGGAGCCGGGGGGGGCTGTAAGGGGCCTGTCCCCGAGCGGGGCCTCACCCCGYCCCTCCCCGCTCCCAATCCGCCGCCGCCGCCCCCGGGGCCCCCTCTACCCTTCCCTGCCCATCCCGTAGCAGCTCACCTCGCTCGTGCTGGCCGAGGAGGCGGCGCTGGGGGTCGGCGAGCGCTGCAGGGTGACCAGCGCCATGGCTGCGGCTGCGGGGCCGCGGCCGCCTCCCCCTCACGGCGGGAAGGGGCGGG
>NW_026623572.1:513222-539875 GCF_030028575.1 Malurus melanocephalus
CGGACACTTTCCACGGGGCCGAGTAGCTCCAACCGCCGTCCGTCCTGGCCTTTGGGATTTCCAGGGATCCAGGGGCAGCCACAGCTTCTCTGGGCCACCTGTGCCAGGGCCTCACCATCCTTACAGGGAGGAATTTTTTCCCACTATCCCCTCTAACCCTGCCCTCTGGCAGTGGGAAGTTATTCCTCCCTGTCCTGTCACTCCAGGYCCTTGTAATTAGTCTCTCTCCATTTTCYTGCAGGCTCCCTTCAGGTACTGGAAGGCCACAATTAGGTCCCTCCAAAGCCTTCTCTTTTCCAGGCTGAACAATSCCAATTCCCTCAGCCTCTCTTCCTACCCAAAAACTGAGCCAGAAGCACCCGATTTTTCTCAGATCCCACGGGAATCCTGTGTTCAAGAAGCAACTGGATATGGCATTAGCACTCTGGTCTAGTTGACAAGATGGTGATCAGTCAAAAGTTGATCTCAGTGRTCTTTYCCARCCAAAATWATTCTGCACATCCAGCCAGCCAGAAATCATAGAATCACTGCTGTTGGAAAAGACCTCCAAGACCATCCCTGTGTCCCGATCCGCCAGCAGTCACCATGGGAACAAGTGTCAGGGATGGCATTTTGCCACCAATGGTGGTGACCCCGTTTTCCATGACTTTGGGGCYGCCTGCCAGCGGCACGTGGGAACTCCACCTCCCCGGGGCCARAGCAGAACTTTGGCCCTGCTGCCCTGGATGTTCAGACCTTGCCCTGCTGGGCTGTAACAACAACTCTGACTCTGTGAAGCCTCTGGAGACGTGGCAGTGACTGCTCCGGGGACCCCACACTCTACAGGTAAACCGGTGGAAAATGTGTATTCCCATTATTTTTTTTTTTGTGGATCCTGCTCAGCTGCAGCCAGGGTGAGTCCGTGTCCCAGGTGGAGGAGGTGAGCCCGGTTCCTGTGGGTTATAAAACCACTAAAACCACGGCAGATGGGAAGCAGCTCCCGGGGCGCCGTTCCAATGACTCATCCCTTCATCCYGGCAAATGTCACAGCAGAGATGCTGCACTTCACCTTGTCCAAARAATAAATTGCGAGCTGGAATTTATTCCTGCTCCCAGAACCGGCCAAGGATCTGCACCCCCAGCCCTTCCCCAAACCGGTCCTTGTCCGCTCCCTGTGCAGGCAGTGACCACAGGGCTTTTCCAAGGCAGGAAAGCGCTGTCTCCAGGGGATGGAGAGGGGCTGCAGCCCCTCTTTGCAGCCAGGATTTACCCAGAGCGATTCTCCAGCTACGGCCAGAAGGGTTTGGGGTGGTGGCACAGCCATGAGGGTGACAAAGGGGTGAGGATCCAACCCTGCACCCATCACACCTGGCATTGCTCCCTGGAAAATGCCTGCTGCTTTCCTTTCATCTCTTTTATCCGTGCCCATCTCTTGCCCCCAGCCCCTGCCAGTGACTGGGAAGGGTTGGGAGGGCTCAGAGCGGGGTTGGGTCGCTGGGAAAGGAGGGTTCACGCTGTCCCTTGGGAGATGGAGCTGTGGTGGGTGCTCCAGACTCTCCCTGAATGCTCAGCCTGAGGCTGGTGGGAGGCAGAGGAGGATCCTGAGGCTGTGCCACCCTGTTCCAGGGCATGGCACACCCAGAGCTCCTTGTGCCAGGTGAGGAGTGTGGCTGTGGCAGCTTTTCTGGGATGGAGACATTCCCCAGCCGCTGTGAGGAATCACAACCCCCATCAGTGATTCCAGTGTCTGGTCAGAGCTTGAGGAGAACTGGGATGTTTTCAAAGAATGCACACAGACACATCATGAGGATTTCAGCCCTTCCCTGTTGCTCCTGCAGGGTTGATGTTCCCCCATGATATTCCCAGCTTATCCAGCAGCCCTCTTTRATCCCTCATCCCTTGCAGGGAGCCGGAGCCATGCGTGTGGCCATCATTGGGGCTGGGGTGATCGGGCTGTCCAGTGCCCTGTGCATCCATGAGCAGTTCCATGGCCTGGTGCCCTCCCTGGAGCTGGAGGTCTACGCTGACCACTTCACCCCCCACACCACCAGCGATGGGGCAGCCGGGCTGTGGCAGCCCTACCTGAGTGACCACGGCAACCTGCAGGAGACGTAAGGCAGGAGGAGGAGGAGGAAGAGGAGGAGGAGGGTGGTGCTGTGTCCCTCTCCCCATTCCCATGAGCTGCTCTGGGGGCTGGCAGAGCCACCACTCCCGTTCTCATCACAGGCTCTGGAATAAAGAGACATTCGATTACCTCCTGGGCCACCTGCACTCCCCAGCAGCCAAGGAAATGGGACTTTTCCTCATTTCTGGCTACAACCTGTTCACGGAGCCCGTGCCGGTAAGGAGCGAGTCACGGCCAGGCCTGGGGAGGGCGGGACTGTGCTTCTTCCCAATTTCTCCCTAATTTCCGAGTTTGCCTTGTGACAGTGCCTAGGACACGGCATTTTCACTGTTCCCGAGGTTAAATTGGTGTGAGGAAGGGTTGAACCCTCTGAGGATGGCAGTGACAGAGCCTCTCCAGCTGCACATCCACTGTCTCCCTTTGGGATGATCTGTGTCCCATGATCCCCCCACGGCTCCCATCCCATGGTGATCCCGGTTCATTAATCATCTCAGGACTCTTTTCTTGTCTAGGACCCATCCTGGAAGAACATTGTGCTGGGATTCAGGAACTTGACACTGAAAGAGCTTGAACTTTTTCCTGGTTACAGGTATTTTTCAGTCTGTTTTTTGGACAGTTCTGGCCAGAGAGTCCTGAATACCTGCCTGGCATGGGGTAGTGGGACAAGGAACATCAGGCATAGAAATTTCCTCACTTGTTTAGAGCTGCTTCCTTTAAAATAAGAAACAAATCAAATGGCCAAAAAAGCAGCAGCCCAGCACAAAATCCATCCTGGCTCCTCTCTTAACTCACCAAAATGGGGGAGGAAAACCAGCAGAAGGTGTTTTATGCRTAAAAAGGGGAGAAAAATAATGCACTTATTGTGTGATGGGGGTCCCAGAGGGATTAGGATCCCAGATCCACAGTGGCTGTCAGGAATTTCAGGGCAGGAGGTTTCTGTAGATCCTCACAGCCTCCTCTCCTCCTGTTTCAGCTAYGGCTGGTTCAACACGGCGCTGATGCTGGAGGGCAGGAGTTACCTGCCCTGGCTCACCAACAGGTGAGTGCAGCTGCCCCTGGTCCCTCTGGCTGCAGGTTTGGATTTTYATCCTGAACATCAGSATAGGAGWGGCAGRGATGCATCCCTGGGAAGYTGGAAAAAGGGTCTGGAATCCCTGCTCGTTGCYCCAKTGGGGYAACAGTTTCYCCACTTTAATACTGAGCCCAGRAGWGTAYTTTTGCAYGACAAAAATRAAAGTAATGGGATACCTGGAGCTGYATCCAAGTGCTTTTGGCTTTGGAAGAATTTGGGGCTTGATTTTATTCCTGTAATTTCTAATGCTGAGCAGGTGCCCCGGTATTGAACACTTGCTTTTAATTTGCCAGTAACAAATGAACTTRTTCTTCCCAGGCTGATGCAGAAAGGAGTGAAGTTTTTCCATAGGAAGGTTGAGTCTTTCCAGGAGGTGAGTGAGGATGTRGGGCCAGGGCAGAGTGGAGGAGCAGCATCCAGCAGGCAAGAATATCCCTTGGAATGCGTGATGGGCCAGGGGACAGCAGCAAAACTATGCCAAGATCTAGGAAATAAATTCTACCAGGGAAGATGAGGGGTGTTGGGTATTGAGGGATGGTTATCAGGGGATGGGGTGGAGCATTTATCCCACATGGATTGGCAGCTTTCCCTGGAAAGGTTTGGTGGCACACATGGGGTGTCAGCAGGAGCTGGCTGGGCAAGCTGTGCCCTGGGTCTGGCCCTTATGGTTTATCCATTTCCTGACTGTTGGAAAGAGCACTTGGCTGATCTGGAAGCAGGAATGTCATGCTCCTGTGGCAGCATCTTCATGTGCTGCTCCCAGCCATGTCCCTCTCTCCTCAGCTGTTTTCCCAGGGTGTGGATGTGGTGCTGAACTGCAGCGGGATGCGCTCAGGGGAGCTCCAGCCCGACCCGGAGCTGCAGCCTGGTCGGGGCCAGGTCATCAAGGTGAGCTGGGGCAGGTCTGGGGGCTTCCCAAAAACCCCTCTGTGACCACAAGGAGTGTCCAAACCCTCTGGGGTAAACCATGGACCCACACTGGGATTGGGTCTTGATTCCCAGCAAACACTGGGCACCAAGCAAGATCCCATTCCTGGTTCAGCTGTGGGAATGCCCCCAGCCTGTTTGTCCATGGGGTGAGGACTGGGGAGGTCAGAGGCATAATGCTGATAACAAAAAAACATGAAATCTTTGGGAGAAGAGGATGATTATTTAGGGAAACACAGACTCAAGCTCCTCCCTACCTGCACTCCTGTGTTCTGATCTTCCCAGGGAAGCCAGCACAGAACACAGAGTTAAAGGAGGGTCCCACATCCAGATCTCACTGTCCCTCCCATGTCCCCTAAGCCTGGCACYCCCTCTCCAGCTCTCCCTGACTTCCTCCCCTTCATCTCCCAGGTCCTGGCCCCGTGGGTGAAGCATTTCATCATCACTCACGACTTGAAATCCGGGATCTACAACTCACCCTACGTCATCCCAGGGTAGGTAACAGTGGTCGAGGCAGGGCTGGCTGGAGCTGGTGACATTCCTCTGTCAATGTTCCCAAATCCCCGGCTGGGATATGGCTCCTGCTGGTGTCTGACAGGCCTGGCCTCATCCCTGGTGCTTCTCATGGCTGTGTGGGAGGAGAACAGAAGGATGTGGGCAGCAAAGTGAGGGAGCTCCCAGCCAGCACGGAGAGCACCCTGCACCACAGTGCTTCCATGTCCTCTCCTTTTCCAAGGACCAAATCCCACCAAAGCCAACTCAGCCCCAGCCAAATCCCCAAAACAGCTAAACTGATAGGAGTGGATATTTTGGGGGAGATCTTTTGTTTTCACATTTATAGCTATTATTTTTATCAACGGTGTTGCCCAACCGTGGTGCAGCAGCTCAGTGTGGAGAAAGGCGCTGCTCATCCATCCTCCCATAAAAATAGGGCAGGAATTCTTTTTACTTCAACAAAATTTACCCAGAAAAGCTCAGCCTTCCCCTTGCTGAGCTGCTGGTGAGCCTGGGGTCATGCCACTTGGATTTATCACAGAATCATGGAATATCCTGAGCTGGAARGGAYCACAAGGATCAAGTCCAATTCCTGGCTCTGCCCAGCGAGCTACACCATGGGATAAATAAATCCATCTGCTGTTCATCCCAACTCTGCTTCCACAGTGACCTTGCTCTGGCAATGGAGAGGGGTCTTTAAGCTGGAATTTGAATGCTGCATCTCTGTCACTTCCTTTAGTCCTAATTTTTCAGGATTAGGCCATGAGCCAGGGTGTAAACAGGAGCTTTGCAGGCTCGCAGCCCCCAGGCAGTGTGTTCTGAGTGATTCCCAGTCACAGCCACAGACAAATTCCTCTGCCTGTGCTTGTTTTAGCTCGAGCTGTCAGAGCTGGGCACCASGCTGATCCCAAAGGAAGAGCTGGGTTGAGGACACCCCTTCCCTTCTGGAGATCTCAGCCCTGGAGGGTTCCTCCTTTTGCTTTTGTGCTTCAAAAAAAAAAAAAAAGGATCAGGCAAAGTTTTGGAAGGGTCCAGCCAGTACAGACCTCCCCAGGCCCCACCTCAGCCTGCACCTCCTTTTTGTCCCGTTAATCCTCAGGAGTCTGGGGCAGCAGCAGCACCAATCTGTTTTCTGTGCTTCCCTCCGGAGCCATCCCGTTCCTTCCAGCTCTTCCTGAGCCAGGCAGGAGCAGATTTGATGGAATTATCTGCTTTGYCCAGACAAGGAAGGGCTGACAGGATTTAATGAGTGACTCGCTCATGAGCTGACGTGCAGGCACCGCTCTCCGCCGGCTCCGTGGGGGAGTTTCTCCCACAGGAATATTTTGCCAGCTCAGGGTGTAGCAGGATCCAACATCCCGCTCACACAGTGTCCCTCGATGCTGGGGACAGCTGGGGATAGCTGGGGACAGCTGGGGACAAGTCACCACCATGTGTCTTCTTTGGCTCCCGGTGCAGGAGCGAGTTCACAGTCCTGGGAGGGATTTACCAGCACGGCAACTGGAGCGAGGAGAACAGTGCCAAGGATCACAAATTCATCTGGGACAGCTGCTGCCGGCTGCTCCCKGCTCTCCAGGTGGGTGAGCTGGCTGCCAGCATGGGCCACGGGGAGCTGAGAGCCTTGGGATTTGGGAATGGGCACTGGGACAAACCACAGGACCTYGGTGTTTCCATGAGTCGGGGTTTCTGTGTGTCCATCATGGACAGCCAGGATTCTTCCACCAAATGAGGGTCAGGCAGGGCTGGGGCTGGCATTGAGATAAGGGTTGTGTGGGTAATAGTTACTCATAGAGCTGTAAAAAATAGAACCAGAGCTTTGGGAGATTCCAGCTCTTTGGTTGTGGTGTCCCCACACCTTTAGAGAAGAGCTTGTGTGGGTTGTGTCCACTCCCAGTGCTGCTGATATTTCCTGGATTAGCAGGAAAAGTGGCTTGGGGCTTTGGCACCGGGATTTGTCTCAGCTCCAGGCAGGGGCTGGGTGGCTGCAATCCCAAATTGTTCTGCTTGGATCTGCTGCGGGGTGGGGAACTCTCTGTCCCCACTCATCTCAGGGCTCACCTGGTGCTGTGGGGTTTGGCTGCTGTGATCCCAAGGAATGTTGTGCAGGGTTGATGTGTTTTTGCTTCCAGAAGGCGCAAATCGTCGGGGAGTGGAGCGGTCTGAGACCGGCACGGCCCTCGGTCCGCCTGGAGCGGGAGAGCGTCCGGCTCGGGAATGTCCAGGCAGAGGTACCTGCACAGCCCCGGGGCTGARTGTCATTAGTGACTGTGTTAATTGTGATAATTGAGCCATGATCTCCCCACCAACAGCAAGGGAATCTTTGAGCCTGGGGAKAAATGTCAGAGATACTCAAACAAATTATTGATGTGGCTGCCCCATCCYGGCAAGTGCTCAGTTTGGACAGAGTTTGGAGCAACCTRGGCTAGGAGGAGGTGGAACATGGCAGGGGGTGGGACAAGATGGGCTCTGAGGTTTCCCCCACCCTTCCTGTCATTCTGTGGTTCTCCCCCAGGTGATTCACAACTACGGCCACGGCGGCTTTGGGATCACCATCCACTGGGGCTGTGCCATGGCAGCGGCGCGGCTCTTCGGGACCATCCTCCAGGAGAAGAAGCAGCAGCTGCCCAGGGCCCCGGGGCCACGCTTGTGAGCACCTGCTGCCCTGCARGATGTGACAACAGTAGCTTAGGAATCACAGCAGAACGATGGGAATTGCACAGGGATACACACACGGGCAGCAGCTCTGGCTTGCAGACATTTTCCAGGCAGCTCTGCTCCCTCCACAGCTTTCCTGGAGGAMGGGCTTTCAAATATGGACTAATTCTCCATTTCAAAGTGCACCAAGTGCTGTCTGGGATCAGGCTGCAAAGGGCAGGCAAGGTTCAGCTGAACCCTGGACAGTCCTGCAGTTCATCTGCACCAGGGGATGGGATCTAAAACAGAGCTGGAGACACCTGAGGTCTCTGCTGGCTGCTCCAACACCCAGAGTGTAATTAGATTTACAGGCTGCTCCCCAGGAGGCAAAAGCTCCTTAGTAGGAAGAAGCTCTGAGGCTCCCAGGGAAGTTCCAGCAGCTCTGGAAGCACGTGCCTGGGTTACAGCAGTTTTCCTCACATTCCTGCCGGGACAAAGCTYGGGCTGCAGCACCTGGTTTGTGTAGCTGGCACCAGACAGCAGCACTTGCCTAAAATGGCCTTTCCAAACGATGTTTTAGCAACAAAAGCAACTTGTTCCAGCCCTGTGGACTTGCCAGACTCTATATATAGCAGAGAGCACAAGAAAATAGCTCTTCTTGTCCCTAAAACTCCCAGGGGCCCCTCAGCTTCCCATTTCTCCCAGCTGTGGGACACAGCTCAGASAGAGGGGCTGGCTTGGGAAGGGTTGTGCCTCCCAGAGGAGGAGCAGGATTTTCTGGGGTGTTCAGGGATGCTCCTGGGGACCCTGAAGATACAGCCTGGCTGATTTTTCCTTGCCCTGTGTCCTCCCTGCTCTACAAACCATCCCAGACAGAGCGCTGGAAGCCTTGAATCCAAAGGCTGTCTCGAGCCCAGCACAGTGCCTGGCTCACTCTCCCACGTGGAAAAACCAACTGTTTCTTACTCATCCGTGATGCAGCTCCTCTCTCCTSATGACTCCATGTGCCAGGAATAGCTCAGCAGCCCGGGCAGTGCCTCGGGAATGGGCGATGCTGGAGCTCACCTCCGTGCTGTGCAGGAAACAGAGCTGGATTTGGGAAACTGGGAGCCACTGGCATGCCCAGTCTGCCCAAAGGATTTCCAGCTTCCCTGGTAGCTCGCTTGAGATGTTGCAGTCGCTGGGTAAAATCAGGAAAAGAGTAGGAAAAGGACAACAAGGGCTGGAGAAAATTCCCTGCTGATTAATTCTGAACCCAGGGGTCTGCGATCCCACCTCAGGGGGTCCCCTTGGTTTCACTTATTCCAAATATGAGACATTCAGGAGCACGTTCTCTGCTGTAAATCCAGCCCCATGTAGGAGATTTTGGGAAAATTCCACTGCAAAAAAAAAAAAAAAAGGGGTGCAGGAAACCACCGTACACCTGGTGACAAGGAGCTGATTATTGTGAACTCAGAGCCTACAGGAGCCACTGCCCTGTGATCTCACACGGCCTCTTGGCAGACAGGAACRAGCTGAGCTGTCATTTTATGTGCAGGTTAATTCTGTTTGTCTTCCAAAGGCCGCAATTTAATCTGTGTGAACAATAAAGGGAAAATTCAAATGGTGTGTGACGCTTTTTCCTCTTGGTGATGGCACGGGTAGGGCCTCAAATGCTGATTCCAAAAAAAAGTRAAGTTATGACCCCTCCTAAACATCCCCCAGAACAGCCAACAACTTATTTCCTGAAAAAACTATTTATTTGTTTAACATAAAATATCTAATGTGGACTTCAACTCTCTGATGCTGCGTTGGGAACAGGAACCAGAGGAGTATTTTACAACAAGCTTGAGATACACCGAGTTTTTCAACATTAAAATGTAAATCCAGCTTAGAAACTGTACATTCAGACACGGAAACATTCACTGCTCTTTCGGCAAGTATTTGGGAATAACAAATCATTCCATCCAAGCACACTTTGGAGAATTATGTTCCCACGCTGGCTTGGCACGGTGATGTCTTGGACACTTGGCAAATCTGAATCCCACAATTCTRTTTGAATTCCAAAGGATCTCGCTTCCTAGTTTGAAATGGAGCAGTTGCAGTAATTCCTTCACCAGTGAAAAATACTCAGTGTGGAAAGGGATCTTTGGAAGTTTATTCTGTACCTAAACAGTGCTGCCCTATTGATAAAATCTATTGGTGGTGATTGATAACTGGTGTGTGTCAGCCCCAGTGCTCTCAGTGAACAAGCTAAAATGGCCTTCTMTTATTAATTAAAGGCAAATTCCTGAAAATTCTGAATTTCAGCTCAGTTTCTCCAGTGCCCAATGGGCTCCTGCTGAGTTCAGCCAGGKGGGATCAGCTGTGGTGGGCTCCTACCTCTCTCTCATTCAGCTGATCCWAAGCCCATGGATATCCATGGGAGATTTCCCCAGATTTCAATGAGCTTTGGATCAAGCTTTAACAAAATCMAAGACCCAGAAGGACCAATCTTGCTATTTCTATCATTAAATACATTTTTAGTGCAGAATTCATAAAAAGTGAAAAGCAAAAATGCCTTAATTTTAATTTTTTTTAACACTGTAAATGTCACAGGTTAAAACTGATCTATTCAACAGCACAGAAAATGTTGCATTCCCTATAAATCTTTACCTGGTAAACAACTTATCTGTAGGATCCAGGTGTGCATGAACAGATAAMCTCCACCTAAAACTCTCTAAAGGCYGTTGATTGCAATTCTTTGAAACTGCTGAAYATTCACCTAAAGAAATGAAGTGAGATGTGAACATTAACCCTGGGAAAGCAGAATTTTAACTGAAGGCTTTGAATAACAAACTGGGCCATGGGGTGGGTGCCTTCAGGCCAGGCTTGTTCTGCACTTTGGATTCTCTGTCACCCCTACCCAGGCTCAGTTCCAGAGTTTTAGGATGCAAATATAGATTGTGGCAAGCCCAGGGAGGGAGGCATGGGAGCACTGGAGGATGGGAGGAAGAGGATGGAATATCAGAACTGTCATTGAGGCCGACCCTGCAAAGGCAAACCCAGCTCCAGCAGACCCCAGCTCCAGCAGATTCCAGTCCCACACCTTCCAACACAGCAGATAGGAAGTTTTCCAGCTCACTAGCCACACACGTGGGATAGCACCAGATTAAACCCATCCAGGATCTGTTTCCTCACTGCCAGGTSACATATCCAGCCCATCAGAGGGCCAGTGCAAAGGAAAGCAGAGAGGCTGTGGATTCCCCATCCCTGGRAGTGTCCAAGGYCRGRTTTKGATGGGGTTTGGAGCAATCTGGKMTAGTGAAAGGTGTCYCTGCCCATGGCAGGGAGTGGGACTGGGTGAGCTTTAAGGTCCCTCCCAACCCAAATCACTTTGGGATTCTGGTATTCCACAAAACAAGTCCCTCTGGCTGTGCTCCAGGCTSCCCCAGGCACACAGGGAGAATGAGCCAGCTCCAGCCTGGCAGAAGGAGGTCAACAATGACTTGTGGTTGCTGTCAGTGCCATGAGAGCCCTGTCTGGTTACTGGGATCAGCTGGAGCTTGAGCCTGCTGGACACAGGGACAGGGGAGACAGAGAGAACCAACCCWGCTGGAAGGGACAGAGGGTTTGGTGCCATCACCCACAGCTGATTCCAGGGATCCCCTGGGAGCTGAATTCATTTTTGTGTCACTGGGAAAAGCCAAGCTTGCCTGTTTCCACCAGCCATTCCTGGAATCCTTCACTGAGCCACCATCCTCTGGTGGGACCGATGGACACTCGGTGCCTTGGCAAACTTCGCTCGCAACAGAACACAGCCCCACACACAATATCCCCAACCTCTTTGGCCTTTTCCATCAGCCTGAGTTTCCTGGTTTTCTTTAAGGAATTATCCACTGCTATTTTCCCCTCAGTCTCCAAAYAAGCAGCCTGGCATGTGGCAGAGCACTGCAGTGACCTCAGAGCTGTGACTCTCAGTGACAGCAGAACCCAACAGTGCTCACTTGTACTGCACCAAACATGGGCTTGGAGACCTATTCCTGACCCCAGGAATGGGATCTGCTTCCCAGGATACTTAAAATATTCAACTCTAAAAATGTGTTGCACATTTCCCTGTGTTTGGGTGAGACACCTGCTCAGACACACCACAAACCCCCAATGCTTCCAGAGCCTCACCAAGTCCATCTCACCCACATTTGGTTGTGTTCCAAGGTCTGGAATCCTGAAAATACAGAGACCTGGATGAGGCACATCTCAGATCCTTACACATTCCCACAGACTCTGCCACCTGACTTGTGCCCAGGGCCAGGTTTGTGATGAGTTTATCCTCACCTGAGCTCCGTGACATTCCCTGACAAGAGCAGGATCGCTCCTTGAGGAGCCACACCTGAAAGAGGGATGTTCCTCATCCAAGCTCACTGCAGATGGGCTCTTCTCCTGTTTTTTTTCATTCATTCACTCCAGCTACATTCCTGTGTCAATGTACAATCAGCAGGAAGAGTCCTGCCCAGCTGTCAGGGAGCAGCTCCATCCCAACAGCAGCATTTCCAGCTCCAGCTGGGGCTCTCCCCCCATGAGGATGTGCCCGGGTGAACGGAGCAGGGACACACCTGGATCAATGCAGAGAACCACAGGAGTGAGAATCCCCCTGCTCCAAACAACAGAGAGCTCRAGGTCCCTGGCAATGCCAAAGAAGTCCAATTTTGCCCCAAACCACGAGGATTTGTACTTTGGACCTGATGAGCTTTGAGGTCTTTTCCAACCTTAATGACTCTGTGATTGACATTTCTGCTCCAAGGTCCCAGCTCTGCAGCAAACACCACCCTCCCTGCTCCARTGACCCACCTGGGATGGGACAAATCTGAAATCAGGAATCAGTTTCCAAGCAATCCACRCCTGTTAATCCTCCAGGAACAGAACCCAACTGGAAAGCCCGGATTGGTTTGCCGGAACCACATTTTGGTGGTGGTTTTGGTGGCTAAAAGTGCAAGGCAGGCATTGAATCCATAGTGTAGGGTATGGAATTCACCCTGTGCCATAAATGTTCACAATAAATACGAACCCCTTGGTTTTAGGCATCAAGAGCTCAGTGTTCTAATGACAGCTTTTGCTGGGCTGCAGTCACTTGGCATTTGCTTGGCACWGGACATTTTAAGCGGAAGAGCTGACCATGCAAGCATGACAGACTGAAGAGAAACCCCTCCTGCTAAATTTCCAAGGATATCTGGATCGAAGGCCTCTCCATCCRGAAAAGTTTTTATGAGTGTGAGCGAAGAGCAGCAGAAACACAATTTGCTGAGGTTCAACCCCAAATTCCTGCAGTTTGAACACGTGACGTTGGCAGTGATGGTGGTCAGCTTTCCATGCTTCAGGCTCAGAGGTTTTGTGAGACATCTTGCTCCTATCCTTCATTCTTCCAGCAGGTTTCCACATCCCATCATTCCTGTGATTCCCCTGGGGAATGAGATCCTCTGCCCACCATCTCCTGGCCCCATTCCTTGTGGCTGGACTCCTGCAGGCCACGGCCCTTGGTCTCGATGGGCAGGAAGCAGGAGGCCAAGGCAGCCAGCAGGCAGCAGCCACTGTAAACCACCAGAGTCAGATAGACTGAGGATTCCAACATCACCTGCAGGAAAAAGGCAGGGAATGCAGAACAGCAGCTCAGCATGGAAATATACTGAGAGAGAAACAGAAATTTTAATTGTACTATTGGGAAAAAAGTTTAACTTGAAGTGCACTTTCTGGAAAGGAGAGGRACATTTTGTAGACAGTGCCAGGACAAGGGATAGTGGTTTTAAACACTCAGAGGGCAGGGTTAGAAGGGATTTTAGGAAGGAATTCATCCCTGTCAGGGTGGAGAGGCCCTGGCACAGGTTGCCCAGAGAAGCTCTGGCTCCCCATCCCTGGAAGTGTGCAAGGCCAGGTTGAACAGGGTTTGGAGCAAACTGGGATAGTGAAAGAAAAGCAGGTTCTTCATCACTTTCACAGAATCATGGAATTGCTAGAGCTGGAGAAGAACTCCAAGATCATCAAATCCAAGCTTCCTGTGCCTCAAGCCTCAGAGGAGAAGGGATTTACCTGGGCAATGAAGGGGGTTATGAGGGCTCCCACCCTGGCCATTCCACTGCACGTTCCCAGGCCCAAAGCACGAGTGGCTGTGGGATAAACCTGTGGAGAAAACAGCATCCCATCAATGCCAGTGGGAAGTTCTCCTCCCTCCAYTCCTAATGGGAATTCTTAAGTGGTGCCACAGCCCATTCTATGGCATCTACAACCCCACAGAATGGYATGAGCTCCATTGGATACAGCTCATCAAAATTACTTTCCCACCTGTTCCCACTCCCCTCGAATATTCCTGCCATCACAATGACCCCCTTACCTCAGGAGTGTAAACATAAGCAGCCTGAAATCCTCCTGAAATAAAAGCTCTTGCAATGAAGAGCAGCACAGTAAGAACATTTCTGTAAGAAGAAAAGAGAGTAGAGTTTGGGAATGTTCAATTCAATCCACTAAGTTCACTTGGATTTAAATTCCCTCCCAAACTCTGGTGAAAAAWACCCAACCCCAGCCTTAAATCTCTCTCCAGCTGAGCACGACCATCCCACAGCTTTTTTTTTTTTCAAACAACCACTCCCTCAATTTTTCCACCACAATCAACAGAGAACATGGATGAATACAACAGTCCAGTTGTTCCCTGTGCTGGACTCACCTTCCAACACAGAGAAACAGCAGGAGGCTGCAAAAGGAGAAGACAAGGAAGGACAGGGCCATGGTTTTCTTGCGGCCGATGCGGTCGATGATCCACAGGGTCACCAACACACCTGAGGGAAGAGACCAGGAGACCCTTGGGAATCAAACAGGGGCTGCAGCAGATTTAGCACAGGTCAGACATCCCAGATGTCAGAGCCCCTTCCCACACCCTGAGCCATTCCAGGGAAAAACTGATGTTTCTCATTGCTCCTTACCAGGGAATTCTGACAGGGTTGTCCACAGCAGGTCAGTGTAATCTTCCTCTGTCAGGTACTCACAGGTCAGGCTGCACTTGGCTTGAACTTCCTGCCTTCTGCTGGATACTGGAGAGGAAAAAAAAAGCACAAATATTTAATATATTTTAAGCAAATTCTTCCCTGTTTATCTTCATGCTGTGTCTCTATCACTCTCCCAGCTGAAACTTAGAGGAAGAGATGCACTGAAAGGACTGGCATGGATTCACCACCCTTTAAAATACTTCTGGAAAGTTTAGGGATAGAAATTCAAGTGATTCTGCCCCTTTGATTTAATTGCTATTCCTCTTCTGAATGCCTGATGTGCTGCTGGGATGGAATCCAAGGTCAGAGGGCATTGGAGAGCAATGCCTGGTGATTTTACCTGGAAATGTTGAMTATTTGGAATGTTTTCTGTGACAGGGTGTCTCAAATCTGCAGTCACAGTGAAAATTCCACCTCATCAGCTGTACAGCCTGAATTATTTTCCAGTCCAGGGCTCAGAACAAGATTAACCCAAATAAACCAGTTACTCCCAACACAAATTGGAATCCCAACACTTCCTACACCTTGAGAATACTGAATAACCCCATGTTCTTATAAAAACAAGGGTTTTTAAGGGCTGCATCCTTCTCTGGGGAGGCAAACYTGAGTCAGAGCTCTCAGAGCTCATCACTGCTGTTCAGCCCTAGGATCTGGGGCTGCTCCAACACTCCCCATCCTCCTTTTATAATTTCCCAACTTTCAGGCAGTTTTCCCTAATTACAAGTGTTCTGAATGCAATCACTCCTCTCCTGGGGAATCAAAYTGTTCAAGCCTCTTCACAACTCAGTCAAAGCACCTTTTTTTCCCCCCTGGAAGAATTCTGCAACACAAAGGATGCTGATTTCCCACCATTATCTTTTTTCTCAGCAGGTTTTCCCATCTTGAGAACCCAGGGGCTCCACAGCAGYAGTTTCTCTCTCTCAGAACTAATTAAACCTGTCAAATTTATATTTATTCAATCACTTTTTTCAATCAAGAAGAACAGATAACAGGTCTGCCTTGAAGGCTGTCTTGCTGTTTTACATTTTGGGCTCAAAACCACTGCCAGACCTCTCTGCAGAGATGAAGAAATACTTAAAATAAAGTAAACTTAAAACTCAGCCACATTTCTTTTCCAACCAACAGCAGAGGGTGAGTYAATAAAAGAAATTCCAGCAGTTTTAACAGGATATATTTAAAAAGAAAAGGTGGATCAATACTCACTGCTGCAAACATCTCCTGCTTGGAAGAGCTCTGTAGTTAATAAAACTAACCCATAATATGAAAAAGCATTGGAAAACCTGCAAGGAAGCAAATGAGAGAGGAAGTTTGAGCTGATCCAACTTAGATGAAACAACACAAATCAAAACTCCTAACTCAAAGCTATTCAGAAAATTAAAGGTCAATTTGAGTGGGAATGATGGGATGGTTTAATAAATTACAAATCAATACAGGTTGGGGTTTTTTTGTTTGATTGTTTTTTTCCTGAGGAGGAAGTTGCTGTATTTGAGTAAAATCCCTTCAATAAAACCCATTTAGAGCTGTGCTGGCACTGAACCTTTATGTTTTCCCTTACCAAATAAACCAGAGCAGCAATGTGGTCCAGCGGAAATGGGGGGTGAAAAGGTCCCGCATTTTGCCTCGGTCTTCCTGTTGGGAACAAGAAGAGGATGGATGATGAGAGACAGAAAAAGTGTCCAATCCCATCTCATCTCATGAGTTCAGATCTGAGAATTCAGAACCTCAGAATCTCATGAGATCAGAGAATTCTGAGCTGAGCTCTCCAGCAACCTCAAGGTTTGATTTTCTTTAATAACATGAAGGTTAAATAACATTAATGCTCATTTCAAGCTGCTTTTCATTCCAAATGAGGAATTACCTCTTCCTCACTGGGGAAGAGGCCTAAATAATCAAATCTCATTTTWTATGCCTAGCTGAGACACTAAAATTGAACAGAGCATTGATGATTTACCTACAACCCCCCTCAGTTTTGGGTTATGGAGGTGCCTGCGAGCTGCACGTACCTGTCTGGAAATCACCAGTTTCCCCAAAGGCATTGGAGCCCCATTTTCTGTTGCTATCCTCTTCAAAGTGGCCAGAGCTTTCTCCTGGTTCCCAGATAACACATCGTACCTGGCACTTTCTGGCAGCCACTAAGGGARCAGAGCAGGTCACAAACATGGGGAGAGGTCACAATTAGCAACAAACACCGGGGTTTTCCTTGGGGGGATCTCAGGGATTCCAGCAGACCCTCATAAAACAAAGGATTACAGAACTAAGCTTGAAAAATTCCAAGAATCATCTCATCAGGCTTTAAAAGCTGCAACCTCCCACTTTCCCCATGAACTCAGAACYCTTTCTCTTCCATTCCTTTGGGTTTGTCCTTGAGAAATGCTGGGAATTTTTGCGGGTTCTTTACATTACCCCTTCCCTGCAGGAATGACAAAGCATCCAGGGCAGATAACAAGATRCCCTTGGCATCCCAAAATTTATGGTTTTGAGCTTTTTATTTGAKCTTTTAATCTTTTAATTTAGAACAAGCTTGTGAGCCCATTTATAACTGGAGGTATTCTTGAAAAATTAAGGAAAATTAATCATGTGATAAGGAGATTTATCAATGAGAAGATGGAGTGATTGGCAAATAGATCACCTAATAAATAATGAAATATAAAATACATCACTGAAGCTGAGGTTTAACTTATTTTGGAATCTGATTGCACTCTGCAGATTCTATCCCTGATTTGGGAGGATTTTTGAGTGGAAATTGATTTGAAAAGTGAMAAAATCAAAAGAGCATTTTGGGAAATAACAACAGCTTTGGATAAATTGATGTTGATTCCACTGAGCTTAGTTGAAACAAAGTCATTAAATTGGAGAGGGTTCCAGAGTTAATTTCACAAAATTCCAGCCCACCATTGTCCTCCAGCAATTACAGTCACATCAATCCAGCTYTCCCTGGACTGTTTTACCCAGTATCCTGTTGAAACTGCATTTTTTTTKGTAATTATTTCAGTTATTTCACAAAAGACACCACCAGAGAGCTCAAAACTGTCCTGATTTCCTTCAGCTGGGTCACAGAATGGGGCAGAGGAATGAGAATTGCAGGAATGCACATGAATCCTTAAGGAATACCTACAAAACACAGGCCAGCAAAGAGCAGGAGWGGGAGGGCAGAAAGGATGAGGAGCCAGCGCCAGCCGAGCGTGGGCATCACCACCACTGCCAGGAGCACTTCAAACACAGTCCCCAGGGCCCAGAACACCTGGAAGAGGRAAAATCAACAGCAAAATGAGGATTGCAGTGCTCCCATGGCATCCTCTTTGGAGCATTCCAGGTTGTGTTCACCAGGGATGGCTGGAGAGAGAAATGCCAGGGGTGTGAATTCTGMCAAGGACAAAATTCTGTGTGACTTTGGCACATTTGAATGAAGATGTGGAGCTGAATTTAGCCCTGAATTTGTGGAGCTGTCAGCTCTTCAAATCCATCACTRAGATGGAGATGAATTTCACCAAGAAATCACAGACACCAAATGGCCTCCTTGTGCTCACTCTGCAGCCCTGGATAAAAAAATAATTTTAAAAAAAGGCAAATTCAACAAAGAGTGGAGTATGACAGGAAAACTTTCTGCTGTTTTTGGAGCTCAGGAGTGACTCAGCTCCACACCAAGGTGGACAGACAAGGTCTGGCTGCAGCTCTGAGGGGATTTGCAGGCAGGAGGATGGAAGGGATGTGAACAAGAATGGGATTTGTTCAAGGATCAGAATGCACCTACTCACCTCTATTAATAAAATGCACTTTGCTCTGGCTTTCATTGGAAGGAATTCAGCATATAAAGTTACCCTGCAAAGAGGGAACAGAGAGGAAAATGTCAGGTTAGCACARAGAGCAAAATGCCACGCCAGACAGAGGTTCAAACATCCCCTTTGCCTTTTAATCAACTGCCAAACCCAGAGCAGTGACTCAAAGCTCTYCCTTATCCCCAGAGCCAGCCAGGCTGTGACACTGGGTCACACTCTCATGCCACAATAAACCCCCCAACATTGCAAGAGAGGACAGTTTGCTCTTTTTGTGTGGTTTTGTGATCCCATAGGTGTCAGTTAAATGCAGATCTTGATGCACATGTTTCCATAGCTCTGCTCTGAACCAGAGCATCATTTTATTGGGTATTTTCAGTGTGCTCTATCAGAATTCAACACAAACACTTGCTGGATAAAGTATTTCTTCAGGGCTTTACAACTGGCTCAGAGAATTCCCATCACCCTCCTGCACCAGGGTTCAATTCTCCAAAAGGGCAATACTTTCATGTTCCTGGTATAAAATAATTTGCATTCTTTTATTGTGGGATTCAAAGAGCAACCATTGAGCTCTGCAGAGGTTTTGTTTCATGCCTGTGCCAAGGAGTGAGKGATGGCACAGCTTCTCCAGGAGGAWTTCCTGAGGAGRAATTCAGGCAGCAGCCAGTCCAGGCTCTGCATCTCCTTCAAACTGGTTTGAAGGCYTGGCTTTGCTTCTTTGCTCCTGTTTGCATTCCATTGACTCAGCCTGTTCTTACCTCCAAACTCCTCAGGCTTCCTTTGAGGTTTGGGACAAAAATCCTGCTAACTTAGGAAAGAGTGGATTGATCTCTGAGGAGCTGCCCAGGACTCGGTTCATGGAAAGTATAAAATTTCCCATAATTTTTCATTCAAGAAATGATTTCAAGAACTCAAATCACATCTTTAAATGTAGCTCAGGTCCCTCTGTAATGCAGGGAAAACAAGAGYTGATGAATGACCCCAACAAAAGGACATGGAATTGTTGGAGCCAGTCCAGAGGAGGAAATTACAAAGGCACTCATTCCATGGAGATCCAAGCATTCACCTCCAAAATCACACAACCTGCTTAGGGGATTAGAAAGGAGAAACTTTTCCTGCTTCATCCACCCCTCTGTCAAATAAATCCCTGTTGTAGTTAGAACAGGAAACAGACTCATGGAGGATGGGATCCACTGGAGATCTGGAACTGGCTCTGCTTTTGATCTGCTGAAGCCAAGTCAAGTGGCCCTGGCTGGGCTGTACCTGCAGCTCTGGATCTTTCCTCTGGRAGTGGCAATGGAAAAGCCACTGGTTTGCCTTGGGAAGGAATCTGGGAGTCATCAATCCAAGTGAGACTCTGCCTGCTCCAAAATAGCACCTCCAGAAGGCAAAATATCAATTATTGATAAGGATAAAAGACTACACAGAGAGAGAATGGCTGTTCCCTTCCCTTTMCATTTATAATTAAAAGCCTAGAGCAGAGTTATTTATTGCAGGTGGAAAATTTATGGATCCCTCTCTTCAGTGAAAAGAATCACAGAGTGATTGAGAAATATCCCGACACTGCCTTTTCCTCCTGAGCCATCACAGGTTTGGGCTGTGTGGGTTTCGAATTCCAGCTCAGGGTGAGATGGGGAGGTTCAGGCTCTGACTGAACAATAATTTGGGGTTTTACAATCAGATTCAGGGCTCAGCTCTGCCTMTAAATGCTGGTGTTTTGGTCATGACCTGCCATGAAACAAGACCAAGGTTTGGGGTGGCTGAACAGAAACAGGACTTCAATTTGACATGAGAATTTTRTAAGAAAGAAATAAAAATGAGGAAGTTCGGATTTGTGAATATTTACTTACGACTGAGGAACTCCTCCAATGCCAAAGCCCACCAGGCCYCTCAGCACCAGGATCCAGCTGTAAATGGGAGCAAATCCACTGAGGATCCCATAGTAGAGCGTCCACAACACGCTGATCTTTAGGCCCTGTGTTCAGCAAGAGTTAAAAATCACTGTAAYACAAATGAGAGTGTAAAACAGAGCTTCAAATTCCTTATATTTCATAGCAGCTCAGTTCTGGGTGTGTTTAATGCTGCTTTGAACATGTGGACATTTGTGAATATGGAATCATGGAATGGTTTGGGTTGGAAGGGGCCCTAAACCTCATCCAGTGCCACCCTCTGCCATGGGCAGGGACACCTTCCACTGTCCCAGTTTGCTCCAAGCCCCATCCAACCCGGCCTTGGACTCTTCCAGGGATCCAGGCACAGCCCCAGCTTCTCTGGGAACCTGCACCAATTGCACTGAAATATCCACACTGCAGAAATGTTGGGATATATCCCAGCAAGAGCTGCAGACTTACTGTTTTCCTCCCATACTGGTCTGAGATGTTTCCCCAGAGCGTGGAGCTGGACATCATTCCCACAAACACCACCTGTGGAACAGCAGGAAAAAATCATTCCCTTAACAACGAGTGAAAATCCCAATGTGACAGGCACAGAACACAAACTTTCAGTGAAACTGGAACATTTCAGCCTGAAATAGAGCGAGATGGGCAGGTGGTCAGAGAATGGTTTGGGYTGGAAAGGACCTTAAAGATCATCTGGTTCTCTCTGTGTTGGAGCAGGGAAGCATTAAGGCCCCCCTCAAGTCAGCTTTGTATTAAAAATCCACCAGTGACAGCCCAGACAATCCCAGTCTGGCCTGGACTGGGCACACTGGTATTGTGCCCATTGTGAGTCCAGCCCTGGAGGACACAGAGCTCTCCAACTCCAAGGAAAATATTCCTGAATAAAAGCTGAGGAGTTGTTGGTTGAGATTTGCAGGACAGAGCTCTGCTTCAGCCTCCCACCACCATCCTCAGCAGCTCTCAGGTTGAAACAGAGATAAAATTACACCTTAAAAAGTTTAGAAAAATCTGAAGTGTGAAAGAAAATACCCTGAAGCCTTTTCAGAGGGGTGACACCCTTGAGCTGAGCTGCAAGAAGGACCCTCTGCATTCAGGGATGGGACATTAATATGATTCAAGGACACCATTAAATCTGCTGAGCATTTTGACCATTTTACACAATCAAATAAAGGGCATTAAAAGTTAAAAAAAATGTAAGGAATAAAGTCCCTGCATTCAGCAGTGGCCTATGCTGAGAAGGGTTCCCAAATTTGTTTTCTTATCCCTAAAGGCATTGCAGGATTCCAACATCACAGCACCATACTTGGAGGTGGTGTTGTAAAATCTCTGCTTCCAAGGATAATTGGGTAATCCCAGAACTATTTAGGCTGGAAAAGACYTCTGAGGTCATTGAGTCCAACCTCAAAAATCAACTGTTTGTTYTCTCTCAGGGCTCTTAGTTTGTCAGAGAGCTGTAATGGCAGAGAAAGATTTTCAAGCAAGATAATAAACATTTACCTTTTTTTTTTAATTAATCAAATAGTTCAAATTTTAGGATGAATTTGAGTGAATTCATAGGTTTTCCTGGAAATTACATGAAACTTGGAGCTCAAAATTTGCAAAATTCCCTCACTTCTCACTGAATTTCGTTACTTCAATCTTTTAAAAAAAACCCTATAAATCCTTTCTAAAAACTCCTATAAACTTCCAAACTGAAGACAATCTACAAATGCCACGAAGAGATTCAGTTTTGGGGATACAAAGCAAAATGCCTGGATAACAATGATGGAAAAACCTCAGGGAAGACAGGAGCTGTCAGGTATTTTTCCTACCGAGGTGAGCAATGCAACCTGCCAGCTGGGTAAGCGCCACTCACAGTGCAGCTGAGGAGCAAGGATACTTAAAATCATCATTTCCATGGCATCTGCCATCTGCAGAGGGAAGAGAAAGCAAAATCAACAACTGCCTGGAAATCAGGTGGATTTAGGAGTYAGTAATAGGCCTTGGTGATATTTCTGTGTTGTTCCCACCTTGTGGTGAAACTTAACTTTTAACTTTTAACATTTCAACTCATTTCTGATTGTCAGCACATTTAGTAACTCTGACAGAAAGGAGCCAAACAACAAAATCCAAGGATTTTGAGGAGGTTTGGCCACTCAGTGACTCAGGTTCAGTCACTTCCATAGTGCAAATTCCAGTTTCCAGCCCCTTCCCACAGARATTCAGTCAGAACTGTTTAATACCTCATAACTTATTCCCTTTYTCCCTTAAACATTCCTGGGTCTGGATAGATCACCTGTAAACTAAATTCCACAGGAATTAGGATCTAAACCGTGGCAGATTCCAGCCTTTTACATGGATAAAAGCCAGTAAATATAGCTCCAGATAACAGGATCCTAAAATAACCCCAGGAGGTAGAAAACAGACCTTCAGAAGGAGCAGAAAATGGAAACCAAGATTTTTTTGCTGTTGGTGTCAAGGTTAAAACTGGAAGTTTTAACAGCTGGGTTGCTGTTCCTCTGAAACTGAAATTACAGCAATCCAGACTAATACAGACAACAGAGATGGCAGCTGATGGGAGGAATGTGGCAAAATAATTTCAAGTTCTGCAGGAGCAGCCTGGAAACTCTTTCATTTGCAACTGAATTTGAAGTGAAGAATCAAAATGGTTTTCTAAACCCCGATTTATAAAAAATTCAGAGACAAAGAAATCCATCATTACTCATTACCCCTCAAAGCAAGGCTGAGTCCAGCTGTTATTTTAGAATTTCCAGTAAAATTCCTGCTTTATTGTACATTTATCTGCTTGGAGACTGTGTCCATTATTTGAAATATCTGAGATTCTCTAATTAATGACCAACAGATCAACAACAGATCCTGATCCCAATTACTTGCCCATGCTAATCCAGTAATGACAGAGAGCTTCCACTGGAACTTCCCAAATCCAATGGCTTCCACCGCATCTTCCACCATGAAAGTATCTGGAAAGAAAACAATTCCAGTGGATTCTTCCTTCTAAAAGCCAGCCTCAAGAGAGAATTTTCTGGTTTAATTGTTAATTAATTGGTCATTTTGCTGAGATCTCAAATATGTAATAGAGCTACTTAGTTTTTATACAGTTTCTACTCAGGAAAATCTCTGTGTTCTTCCAAAGCTAAAATAATTCTAATTATTCCTAGAATATTTTAATCCCATGGAGGTAAATCAGTGTGGCACCCACAAATCCAGCCCATGTTCAGCCTCTTCCTCCTGGGAGTGACTCCTGCAGCTTTTTCTGGGGAGAAACACCTCTGTCACAGCCCACAGCAGTGCTGGGAGCTGCAGGGAATATTTTAGTGCAACCTGTCTCATTTAAATCAAGAATTTCTCCAAAACATTGGTATCTTACACCCTGCTTCTGTTAAAAATGCTGCTGGTTGTTTTCTACCCACTGCCATGACCTCTTTAGTTTGTTCCAGCTGAAGGTGCTGAGAGGCCTCAAATTCCTTTGCTCAAAAGCAAAATGAAATGACCAAAAAGAGCACATTTTGATATTCCAGTTGTTTAAAYAAATTTAAGTCTCACAGTTCCAACACTTCCAGCAATTGGGAAAGGACATTCCTCAGAAAAGCTTTGACTCAGAGCTGTGAGATCCTCACAGAAACACAAACTGGGAGGAAATCAAACAAAATCCATGGGATAAAACACAGCAGAGAAGTTCATAAGTAAGATTAACACCAAATTTTCACACTGTGATAAGACAAATCAAATATTTCTCATCTCTCCTGAAGCAGAGGCTGGTATGGACATTCCTGTTGTTCTCTAGGAAAAGAGGAGACAGGAATTCTGCAGATTCATCTCAGCCTTGAAGGAGAGCTGGGYGTAGCTGCTCCAGGAGCACTGAGCAGTTCCAGAGGGAAAAAAGGCAAATTCCAGTGTGGAACTAGAATTCCACCAAATTCCAGCAGCTGGAAACACAACTGGGGTGGCAGATGGAAACACAACTCCCTAAGAGGAGTATCCAGGAATACAGAAGGGAACACACAGGGAATGGRGCTGATCAAATCTTGATTTTTCAGGTGTAAAACAATTTCCCCGTGTTGTTATTTTATATCTGGGGATCCTTAACTTCTCCTGATTGTGATGAAGAGGCCCCACCACCTTCTCCTTGCTCACCATCCGTGGGRTTGGCGAATTCCTTGGGCACTGCAGCTCCATCCCCCAGCTCCACRGGCTCCAGCTCTGTCCTCACCCCCTCGATCTGCACCTCGTGCTCCCCCGAAATCCCATCCTCGTCCGACCTCGAGCTCTCCCCGGTGCGGCGGAACTTCACCACCCTGAAAGCACAGAAAAACAGGGATTGAATTCCTTCCAGGGCTTTTTTCCAGCTGGGAGCTGCTTGGTGACTCTTAAAGCCCCCTTTAATCAAGCAGCATCCAGGTTTTTCCTCATTCCCTGTCTCCATCTTCCACAGGGAATGCTGTGAGTTGTTTTGGATCTGGTTTCAGGTATCCTAAATTGGGATGGGATATAATCTTTGTTTTTGGACATAGAGGCTGTTATTGTGCTATCTACAAAATMATGAAGGTCATAAAAATATGATTAAATTATATATATTCAATGATATCCGTGTTTTGTCTGCCTGGATTTTACTGGGAATTAGGCATTGCTGTGTCATTGATTTTGGGTTTTTTTTTTCCTGGTAGGAAGAGCCCAAATCCCATTTTCTGAGTTGGTTTTGTGATTAGAAGTGAAATTCCTGAAATGTGTCAGATCTTGAAATATTATTTAATGAAACACAATTAATGAGACCATTCAGGGAATGGATGGATTTTTTTTCCATCAGGATGCTGATTTTGTGACTCTTCTTTCATCTTAAACAMAATTATTTAATACCATGTAATTAATTAAATATCTATATTTTAAGACCAGAATCTGTTAAATTGACACAGCTTTGATGTTTTGGTCAGAGTGATTTGTTCCCTTTCCACAGAGAAGGTTCTTTTCCCATCCATAAAGTTTTYTGTGGCCAAAAATTTGGGAACAGATCCCCCAGATTTAATGGAACAGATCTCTCAAGCTTCCTTCACTTTACCTGCAACACAGTGCAACTTTTTCCTCTTGGAAAACGAAAATTCCTTGGATTTAAGAGAAATTTGGGTTTTTTTGGGAAACAGATTAAATTATCACAGAATCACAGGGAGGGACCTTAAAGATCATTCCAGCTTCAGAGGTGATGGATCCCACACACTCAAGCAGGGATTACCACATTCTTCAGTACAGAAAATAAAAATATAGGTGTATAATTTAGGAATCTATGAAACAAATGAAGGAAAAAAAAACTTCACAGGGATAATTTCTGTTCCATCCYTGCCAAATTTTTCACATCTGGGACAGTTCAGGGAGCTGCTGCATTCATTTGCAAGATCTCACAGCATCAAAATACCTGCACTGGAAGGTACTTTGGAACATATTGCCAGGTTTTGTTCTTAAAAATGGGGAAAAAAAGCTTAATAAAGTAACCCCTGATTCCTTTTGCTGAGAAGCTGAAGGCTTCCTAAGTAAGGACTGGAAAAGAACTGGAGTTCACGTGCGTTTTCCCAACTTATCAGGGATGTTATGGGACAGGGTGCTCTGTCATTGACACGAGCTCATGAATATTTAACACCAACTTGAAACATTCATTCCCTGCCTTGCGGAGCCCATGATTTATAAATAGGAATATGTTGCAAAACACCTGAGAATGGAGCATTAGGAAAAAAATGGGGTTGGTTTTAAAGGAAGTGTTTGGCATTGAGGGAAAAGGAAGGAATTCCTGGGGTTAACGGCACCAAAGATTCTATCAGGTTCGGGTTTTGGGGTTTTTTTTTTTGCAGAAATCCAGCAATCACATCCCAAAGGCAGAGTTCCTGGCAAAAATCAGCATTTTCTTTGTACAGCAGCGTTTCCCTTTTCGGAAACACCGGGAATGCCGATGGTCCCCCCAAACCCACCTTGGCAGAGCTCGGCTGTGCTCTGCAATTCCTCCCTGGCAGGGAGGAGGATGGGGAGGAAAAGCCTCCCCAGCCCTACGTTATTTATCGATAAACCCCCCTGCAAAGGCCATTCCAAAGTCTCCTCTCCCAAAATCTCCTGTGGGTTTTATCCCACCCCTTCTGATTTTTTTTTTCTTTACCACGCCGAGAAAACCCCCCCGAAACGAATGAATTTATGTAACGAACGGCTCCTGCATCCCTCGGGATGCTGCACCCGGGGCATCTCCAGCGGGGAAAATGGCCTGCTTCCCGGAGCCCCGAGCCGCTTCCCGGCACAATTCCCCGCACCCCGCCGGGATTCCCGCGGCCGGAGGGGCAGGAGCCCCCCCGGTGCTACTCACGGCAGCTGCTTCAGCTGGAACAAATCCTCCTCCATGGCCGGGCGGCGGCTGCGCTCATCGCTCCCGCATGGCGGGCTCGGGATGCGGGCTGGAGCCGGGCACAGAGAGGCGACAGAGGCTGGACAGCTCCGCGGCAAGCGCGGCGCACCCGCTCGGCTCGCYTGGGCTTGGCTTGGCTGGGCTCAGCCTGGCGCGGCACGGCTCGGTGCAGCTCAGCCTGGCGCGGCTGGGCTCAGCTGGGCTCGTTTCGGCTCAGCACGGCTTGGCCCGGCTGAGCTCGGCTCAGCATGGTTTGGCACAGGTCAGCTCAACTCGGCTTGGTTTTACTCATTGGGCCGGACTGGGCTCAGCTCAGCACAGCTGAGCTTGGCTGGGATCAGCTCACCTGAACTGGCCATGGCTGAGCCTGGCTTAGCTCAGCTCAATA